>NC_090650.1:28672614-28937614 GCF_040937935.1 Hyperolius riggenbachi | reverse complement strand
CGTATGGTATAATGAATTGTATGTGAGGTACGAATATGGAATACAACATTAGCAATAAAGAAAAGAGTCTCATATTGTTTCCAGTACAGTAAGTTTAAAAAAAACTTAATGTGTTATCTATGCAAAAGAGCTTTTCTGAGCTAATACAGTCCTGTTTTCTGAAGCGCTTAAATAGCCAAGAAACAGACAGCTTGAGATGAGGTTTCACTGCAGGAAAGTTCAAAGGGTCATTATTTCTACTTAGTTTTATAGCTTACCAAACACGGTTTATGCTTGTTGTAGAGAGTATATAAAACGTAACTTTTAATAAAAATCGTTGAAAAATACAGGTAACTTAATGCCTATATGATTAGTTGGTATGGAATGAAAGAGGTAAAACTGTGTACAAACAAAGTAACCTCAGTATTAGCAGGATGTCTACCCCTTTAAATCACAGAAAATGAATGCATATGCAAACACAATACTACCCTCCACCTAGCTCGACATGTTTCACCTCTAGAACGTCTGGGTGCTTCATTAGGAGACAATGTGCAGTAGTGCATAAAGTGCAAAACATCAAATTAACCACTTAAAGAGACACTAAAGCGAAAAAAATATATGATATAATGAATTGGTTGTGTACTATGAATAATTACTAGAAGTTTAGCAGCAAAGAAAATATACTCATATTTTTTATTTTCAGGTATATAGTGTTTTTTCTAACATTGCATCATTCTCTATAATGTGCACATTACACAACACTCAGCATTCAAAATGATTCTTTTAGAGCAGTCTGTGAACTAATGACCTCTCCTCTGGCAGAGAAAAAGTAAATAGTCCAGGAACACTTGAGATAATAAAAGTTAGATAATAAAAGTCAGATAACAGCCCTCTCCATGACTTTGAAAGTCATAGAGCTTAATTGCGTTTCTTTACTCTTCCTGTACTGGAAACAATTACACTGATGTATCTGATCTTAATGTTTTATTTATTAGCTGTACTACACATACAAATCATAATATCATATATTTTTTTCGCTTCAGTGTCTCTTCAAGGACCACAGGCTTACACCCCCCTTGTGACCAGGCTATTTTTTTTTTTTTTTTTTTTTTTTTTACAATTTAGTGCTCTGCAGCTTTAAAGCCTCATCTACACGCGTAGATGAGGCTGCGATCCGGTGGCTCGATTAGCCGCCGGATTGCCTCTTCCGCGTCCCCGCCGCATACGATTCCCCACTCGTCCCCGCCGGCGCCGCTTATCTTCCGCTCGATTCCCTACCATTGTCCCCTCGCGGGGAGCGAGCAGAGAATCGGCGGAAGCAAGATCCGTCCTGTTGGATCTTATCAATCGAGCCGCATTAGCGGCTCGATTGATAAGGAGCATCGCAGCCGCATCTACGTGTGTAGATGCGGCTTAACAGATCACTGGAGATCCATACAAATTAGCACACAAATGAATGCTGGCTCCTCTTCTGCCCACCAACAGAGCTTTCTGTTGGTGGGCTCTGATCGCTGGCATTATTTATTTTTAAATTTTATTGTCTATTTTTTATTATTCTGCCCCCCTCCCTCCCCCTGAGAATCAATCAAGGCGATCACCTCTCATAGGCATCAACCTATGAAAGGGATCGCATGTTGGGCTCATCCAGGGGACAGCCAAGTCACAGGGCTGTGCCCAGTACAGTGCTGCAGTAGATTGCAGCGCTGTACATCGAAAAGAAACAGCCATTTCTTTTCTTTTCTGTCTGCCAGCCGCGATTGCCGCTGGCAGACTGAGGTGGGGATGTGCGTGCAATCCCCGCTAATCTCCTCCCCCAGGACATGACGCGTTTCTGCGTTAGGCGGTCCTGGGGGAGCCACCTTCCTGAAGCCTTTCGGCATTAGGCAGTCAGGAAGGGGTTTAAAACGCATTCATATATCGGCCTCACGGCCATACTGTATATACAAGCTCCTATGTATGGCCTGTAGGCTATGCTACATTAATAAGGGAAGGGTTTCACAACAATATCAGCCACACAGACCCCCTGATGATCTGTTAGAGAAAAGGGATAGATTTCTCATGGAAAGGGGGTATCAGCTACCTTTTGGGATGAAGTCCCATCCTTGGTTACAGTACCTCTTTAAAGAGAATCTGTATTGTTAAAATCACACAAAAGTAAACATACCAGTGCGTCAGGGGACATCTCCTATTCCCCTCTGTCACAATTTCACCGCTCCCCGCCGCATTAAAAGTGGTTAAAAACAGTTTTAAAAAGTTTGTTTATAAACAAACAAAATGGCCACCAAAACAGGAAGTAGGTTGATGTACAGTATGTCCACACATAGAAAATACATCCATACACAAGCAGGCTGTATACAGCCTTCCTTTTGAATCTCAAGAGATCATTTGTGTGTTTCTTTCCCCCTGCATCTCTCATGCACTGAAGTTTCAGGCTGCTCTTTTCTTCCTGCAAACAGCTTTGCCCTTGTCTGTAATTCCTCACTATGTGAAAGCCAAGCCAGCTCAGAGGACGATTTATCCAGCTTGTAAAAGATAAGAGAGAAGAGAGAAGCTGCTCTAATCTAAATAACACACAGGCAGTGTGCATAGAGAGGCCTGGAAGGGGGAGTTCATAGCAGAACCACAACACTGAAGAACTTGGCAGCCTTCCAGACACAGTCTGACAAGTCTGACAAGAGAGAGATAAGTTGATTTATTACAGAGACTGTGATAGTACAAAGTGCTGCAGTAAGCCAGAACACATTAGAATAGCTTTTGGAACTTGTAGGATGATAAAAAACAGGATGCAATTTTTGTTACGGAGTCTCTTTAAGTTATCCAAATATGTTGGCTAACAACAACATAGCGACCTAACAACCTTAGGTTTTTCTAGTTTGAGCTGCAGTGGGGAGCCTCCTGCACTCCCTCCCCCCTCCCCCACAAAGATTTTTCCAGCTGTTGACAGCCACGCAGCTCATCCGTACAGTGATCGGGGGCACCAGAAATGATTGCTACCTTTATTGGGCAACCTTTATCCCTGAGGTGTGTGTAGCTTTAAATATACCCGATCAAATACAGCAGATTAGTTGCATCTCACGCCCGCGGTCTCATCGCTCACCTAATTGGTTCTATTTTGGAGATTAATTGGTTGTCCCTTCAAATGAACTCTATTTGCCGACGAGTCATAAATTATCGCGAGCAGCAGAACGCCTTTTGTTCTGAAACAGACGGATTCCCGCGGTGGCATCATATAAACGATACCCAGAATAACCTTCCCGGCCTCGCTGGTTATCCATCAGAGCAGAAGGCGGCCGGCGAGTGCGTGCGCGTCGCATAATCATATATTGATGTTTAATCGCGGCGTGGTCCCGCTCGCTCGCCAGACAGGCGTTTACTTCACAGGATTTATTATTTAGCGCCAAACTAAAAACAAAAACAGGCAAGCAATGATATAGACAAGACAAGACAAATAACATTTATATCGCGCTTTTCTCCTGGCGGACTCAAAGCGCCAGAGCTGCAGCCACTAGGGCGCGCCCTATAGGCAGTAGCAGTGTTAGGGAGACTTGCCTAAGGTCTCCTGCTGGCTGGCTTACTGAACAGGCAGAGCCGAGATTCGAACCCTGGTCTCCTGTGTCAGAGGCAGAGCCATTAACCATTACACCATCAGCCACTACCACAATCCAATGAAGAGGATGGGAGAAATATCCAAGGCAAACCCAGTGCAGGTTTTCTCACCCGAATGACTTTAAAGAACACTGGAAGGGAGAGGGATATAGAAGCAGACATATTTATCTCCTATTAAACAATGCACATTGCCTGGCTGACCAGCTAATCTTCTGCCTTCACTACTTTTAGCTTTAGACCCTGAACAAGCATGCAGATCAGGGCTGCCAGGCAACTGGTATGGTTTTAAAAGGAAATAAATATGGCAGCCTCCATATCCATCTCAGGTCAGGTGTCCTTTAACCTCCTTGGCAGTAACCCCAAGTCAGATTCAGGGTGGAAAATAAGAAGCCACGAGCAGTAATCCTGAGCCTGACTCGGGGTCGCTGACGGGAGGTATGGATACATATAACATAGCGCAGCAGCGTTTGTGACTCACCTCCCCAGGATCCAGACGCTGGCAGCCATTCTACTTCCGCTTCTCAGAGGCTCTCGACTACCTCGTCATTTGTCACATGAGGACAGATGGCGATCTCATTATAGGGGTAGAGAGCCACCCGGAGGATGGATGGAGAATTCCAGCGCTGGATCCAAGGGAGGTGAGTAATGTGTGGGGCTGCCACAGATCTATCATACCGCTAGGGAGGTTAAAGCAAACCCAAGGCGGATGCAAATAAAAAAGTGAGATGCTTGCCTATGAAGAGGGAGGCTTCCCACATCCTCCTCGGCACTGCCTGGAACACTCTGGAAGTTCCCGGTGGTGCTCCTCTTTATGGAGGGGAGCCATACTGTGTGAGTGCACAGCGGCACGGAGCTGCTCATGGACAAGCAGCTTTGGCACACTGCGCAGGTGCAGACTAGTAATGGGCTCACCAGTAGTTACCTACTCAAATTTGTGATTCAAATGAGGCTTAATTGCCTCAGCTGTGTGCATGGGAGACGGGGGGGGGGGGGGTTACTTACCCAGAATTCCGTTGGCTTCTATGCGTCCCAAACGTCTTGCACGCATCCTATTGGACGCAAGACTCCTTCCGACTTTTCGGCCATTATAGTTTTAAAATATCACATGCTACCGTAATAAAAAATCCACAAATGTTATTTGCCCATTTGTTCCGGTTATTGCAACGTTAAAATGATATCCTTAGTATAATGTGACAATATTAGGTGACAATATTTTATTTGGAAATTTTTAGCCCATAAATTTACAATAACAAAATCAAATATCTCAGCGAGCTCCACTATTATGCTAAATCTATCACTCGCTGTGGGTATGCTGCAAAAAGTCCAGGGGCATGGCAATAGGGGTTGCAGAGGTAGCCACCGCATCGAGGTCATTGGGCAAGAGGGGCCCCGTAGGACCCTCCCTCAACTACAGTATTAGCTCTCTATTGGTCCTGTGCTCATAATAATCACTTCTATAGATACTTTGACTAGTAGTAATCATTAACAAACTGTTCCCCATTACCTTCTTGCACCTCTGACACTGTAGTTGCCATTGGCCGGTTTTGGTGCGCCGTATCAATTATTTATAGAATGCTTGGGGGGCCCCATTGTAAAACCTGCATCGGGGCCCACAGCTCCTTACCTACGCCACTGCAAAAGTCATAGATGTTGCACCAACCTATAAAACATACACTGCCACTTCCTGCCCGCGAAGCAGACGTCCTTATTTTACCTATGATATGCCTATATCAGTGATTGCGAACCTTTCAGAGGCTGAGTGACCAAACTGCGACCCAACATTGACTTATTTATCACTGAGTGAAAATTAGGGGGGGGGGGGGGTGTTTGCGCGCCATGCTGAAAAAGGGGCGTGACCATGACATTGTATGGGTGGAGCTAACGTAATGATGTAACAGCGAGGCATAAGAAAGCAGCGTTTCCGCCATGTGATGCTATTTATTAGTATACCCGCTGTAACCCCAAAGCAGCAAATATAGCCAACTATGACCATTAAATAATAAATGCAGACACCAGAAAATAAACGCAATGTGGGCAACATTTCAGCAGAAAATAAATGCAGTCAGCCTCATTTCACCAGAAAATAACGCAATGTGGGCCACATTTCACCAGAAAATAACGCAATGTGGGCCACATTTCACCAGAATATAAACGCAATGTGGACAACATTTCACCAGAAAATAAACGCCACATTTCAGCTGTAAAAAAAAAAAAAAAAGTCTCCCGCGCTGACAGGCAGAGAGCAGGGCTACGGGAAGATGGCGCCCCCGAAGCCCTGTACTGGAGACACAAATAGTCTCCAGTACAGGGCTTCGGACGCCATCTTCCCGTAGCCCTGCTCTGCCTGCGGAAGACTATGCAGTTTGGAGTGGGGCTGCGGGCTATGAACTGGCTCGGCGTCTAGTAGACGCCGCGGCCAGTTCATGCAGGACAGCGCAGCAGCAATGGCGTGCCAGCAGACTCGGCTATGCGTGCCGGGTATTGCACGTGTGCCATAGGTTCGCCATCGCTGGCCTATATTCTATCTACATTTGTGAGTAGCGCTACTACTTTTTTTTAATTAATAATAGGTTTTATGCTATATGAGCTTTTCTAGTTGCAGTGGGCTGCAATTTGTCTGAAGCTGTGGAGGGTGTAACCAACAGTGGTAGAGGTGTGCTGGGAATCACAGGATCGTGCGCACATATGCTGTTAAGCTGTCTATGACTGGGGCAGCCTGTTTACAAGGTGAGCACAATCCCTGGAGGTGTGGGTGACACAGTGTGCATAGGAGGTGGTCCCCGCTAAAAAAGCACGGTGACTTTTTCCTGGCATTGGTTTCCCCCCATAAGGCTAGTGTTGCAGCCTGCGCAATGGATTTTAATATTTGTTTTTTATGGGAGAATTGCCTGTGAGCTATGCTGGAAGGTGGAAGGAAGGAGAAACAAATTGGTCGGTTGGAATCTCATGCTGTGTAAGCTGTCTGTGGGTCTGGGCAGCCCTAGCTTAAGGTGAGAGCGGCACGAGCAAGTGGCGATACCTTACAGGATATTGCACGGGCCATAATTGGTGGAAGATTAGTCTCATTTGATCTGATAGTCTATGCGATGAAGATCTATCTCTTCTGTTTTTCTCATGAGGTTTACTGGACGTGAAGATTAGAGTGGACTTGACCCGCTGGCTGTGTGGCTGGGGATTTTTCTACTCATTAGTGGACTGTGAGGCAGCGCAAAGTTATTTGTGTAGAGCATTTATAATAATATTGCCCTCTTGACATGCATTTTTCTTTCTTCCCTAAGTCAGTAGATGTAATTTTACTTTTTGGCCACAAGATGCCCCCACTGAGCAAAATTCTATGTAGCGTACAAGTACCCTACATAGGAAACAATGTGTTGCTACATTGTAACTAGGGAAGTGACGCACGTTTCAATGGAAGCCTGCATCACGCGTGGGCTGCGGGGAGATTAATGAATGGGAACTTTGCTCCCATTCATAAATCAAACAATCGGGCGGCAGAAATCATCGACGGGAGGAGTCGCGGCGGTTCTATTTAACAATAAACACTGTTTTTGAACAAAATCAGTGTTTATTCTTGGCGGACATGTACGGATTGGCACAGGGGACTTTTGTACCCTGCAGCCAATCTCCCCTTGCTCCCGGCAACAGCATGATTGCCGGCATCTGCCCGCACGATCGCCTGCAAACCCTCCAAACTGCAGGGACGTGACTAGCGCATCTCTGTGGCAGCTGCCCCTGCGGACATGAAGCTCACATCCGTGCGGCATATATGGTTAAACTACGGTGCCTCTTTAGCATCCCGAGGACCGCATGTGGTAAATCCTACGTCACCCTTGTGGCTGCCTAAACCTGATGCGGTGTAGGATTTATGCCACCTGCTTGTAGCGCTCCCGACGCGATCGTTTGCACCCAACAAGGGAGATTAAGTTGTCATATGACAGCTGACATCTCCCCTCACTGATGAGGAGCCATGGCGATTGGCTACTGATCAATATGATCGCCGGCCAACTGTAGAGATCACTGTAAGCAGCGGCGGTAGGAGGGGAAGAGGAGGACCAGGATTCGCCTTCCTGATGCTCCCCCAGTGATCGCCGCTACCTTCCGCACTACCTGGCATCCCTGCTCGCCCTGTCTCTAATGTTGGGTCCCGGCTTGATGACGTCATCAAGCTGGGACCCGGAACTTAGCGGCAGTGTGTGCGGGGATGACGGAGCCGGGCAGAGCGGGGGGGTTAGAGCTGCTCATCGCTGGAGCTTTGGAGGTGAGTAATGGCTGCTGGCTATACGGGGACACCTATCTATACCAGGGACACCCATGCCTAGCTATCTATTTCACCATAGTGTCCCTTTCAGTTGAAAATCTGGAGCTTGAGCTAGGCCAATAAATCTGGCATGTTTCGCAAAGCATGAAATGCTCTAATAGCAGTGTATGTCAGCTCTGAACCCATTTACAGTATAATATTAATGTCTGGTAGGTTCATAAGATAATTTCTTGGAACAAATGAAATTAGTTGGTTTGTTTGTTATTTTCTGTAACGAATGCAGCAGTGAGAGCCGATTACCCGGGAGTGTTTCATGGCTTCAGAAAGAAAACACATTCCTTCGCTAATGACTTTCACAATCCAGGAACAGAGGGACGAGCGGACGCCAATTGTGTTACTGGGTTACAGCAAAATCACTATGGCAACATGTGACTCATCCCTGCAGCCGCTGCCTGCTTCACTTCCAACATGAGGACACAGGGATGGGGGGCTATAGGGTAGAGGGGAAGAGGAGCTCAGTGCAGGGTAAAGGGGTTCAGGGCAGGGAAAGGGGATAAACACAGGATAGGGAGGAGACAGATCAGACAGGGAAAAGAAGCTCAGTGCACTGGGGTCGGGGGGCTCAGTGCAGGGAGAGAGGGGGCTCAGGAAAGAAAGAAGGGGGCTAAGTGCAGGGAGAGGGGGGGCTCAGTGAAGGAACAAAGGGGCTCAGCGAAGGCAGAAGGGGGCTCAATGCAGGGAGGAAAGGGGGGCTTAGTGCAGGGCGAGGGGCCTCAGAGCATGAAGGGAGGAGGCTCAGCGCAGGGAGAGGAGATCTCAGCGCAGGGAGAGGAGATCTCAGCGCAGGGAGAGGAGATCTCAGCGCAGGGAGAGGAGATCTCAGCGCAGGGAGAGGAGATCTCAGCGCAGGGAGAGGAGATCTCAGCGCAGGGAGAGGAGATCTCAGCGCAGGGCGAGGAGATCTCAGCGCAGGGCGAGGAGATCTCAGCGCAGGGCGAGGAGATCTCAGCGCAGGGAGAGGAGATCTCAGCGCAGGGAGAGGAGATCTCAGCGCAGGGTGAGGAGATCTCAGCGCAGGGTGAGGAGATCTCAGCGCAGGGCGAGGAGATCTCAGCGCAGGGTGAGGAGATCTCAGCGCAGGGCGAGGAGATCTCAGCGCAGGGCGAGGAGATCTCAGCGCAGGGCGAGGAGATCTCAGTGCAGGGCGAGGAGATTTCAGCGCAGGGCGAGGAGATCTCAGCGCAGGGCGAGGAGATCTCAGCGCAGGAAGAGGAGATCTCAGCGCAGGAAGAGGAGATTTCAGCGCAGGAAGAGGAGATCTCAGCGCAGGAAGAGGAGATCTCAGCGAAAGAAGAGGAGATCTCAGTGCAGGAAGAGGAGATCTCAGTGCAGGAAGAGGAGATCTCAGTGCAGGAAGAGGAGATCTCAGTGCAGGAAGAGGAGATCTCAGTGCAGGAAGAGGAGATCTCAGTGCAGGAAGAGGAGATCTCAGTGCAGGAAGAGGAGATCTCAGTGCAGGGGGGGGGGGGGGGAGATATCAGTGGAGGAATAGGAAATCTCAGTGCAGGGAGAGGATATCTCAGTGTAGGGAGTGCAGGTCTCAGTGCAAGGGGAGGAGATCTCAGCGCAGGGAGAGGAGATCTCAGCGCAGGGAGAGGAGATCTCAGCGCAGGGAGAGGAGATCTCAGCGCAGGGAGAGGAGATCTCAGCGCAGGGAGAGGAGATCTCAGCGCAGGGAGAGGAGATCTCAGCGCAGGGAGAGGAGATCTCAGCGCAGGGAGAGGAGATCTCAGCGCAGGGAGAGGAGATCTCAGCGCAGGGTGAGGAGATCTCAGCGCAGGGCGAGGAGATCTCAGCGTAGGGCGAGGAGATCTCAGCGCAGGGCGAGGAGATCTCAGCGCAGGGCGAGGAGATCTCAGCGCAGGGCGAGGAGATCTCAGCGCAGGAAGAGGAGATCTCAGCGCAGGAAGAGGAGATCTCAGCGCAGGAAGAGGAGATCTCAGCGCAGGAAGAGGAGATCTCAGCGCAGGAAGAGGAGATCTCAGCGCAGGAAGAGGAGATCTCAGCGCAGGAAGAGGAGATCTCAGCGAAAGAAGAGGAGATCTCAGCGCAGGAAGAGGAGATCTCAGTGCAGGAAGAGGAGATCTCAGTGCAGGAAGAGGAGATCTCAGTGCAGGAAGAGGAGATCTCAGTGCAGGAAGAGGAGATCTCAGTGCAGGGGGGGGGGGAGATATCAGTGGAGGAATAGGAAATCTCAGTGCAGGGAGAGGATATCTCAGTGTAGGGAGTGCAGGTCTCAGTGCAAGGGGAGGAGATATCAGTGCAGGGAGAGGAGATCTCAGTGCAGGAGGGGGGGGGGGATTTCTGTGCAGGAAAATGAGATCTCAGTGCAGGGAGTACAGATCTCAGTGTAGCTAGTGCAGATCTCAGTGCAAGGGGAGGAGATATCAGTGCAGGGAGTGGAGATTTCAGTGCGCGGGGGGGGGGGGAGGAGATATCGGTGCAGGGAGAGATCATCTCAGTGCAGGGCAAGGAGATCTCAGTGCAGGGCAAGGAGATCTCAGTGCAGGGAAAGGAGATCTCAGTGCAGGGAGAGGAGATCTCAGTGCAGGGAGAGGAGATCTCAGTGCAGGGAGAGGAGATCTCAGTGCAGGGAGAGGAGATCTCAGTGCAGGGAGAGGAGATCTCAGTGCAGGGAGAGGAGATCTCAGTGCAGGGAGAGGAGATCTCAGTGCAGGGAGAGGAGATCTCAGTGCAGGGTAAGGAGATCTCAGTGCAGGGTAAGGAGATCTCAGTGCAGGGTAAGGAGATCTCAGTGCAGGGTAAGGAGATCTCAGTGCAGGGTAAGGAGATCTCAGTGCAGGGTAAGGAGATCTCAGTGCGGGGGGGGGGGGGGGGGGAGGATATCAGTGGAGGAATAGGAAATCTCAGTGCAGGAAGAGGAGATCTCAGTGCAGAAAGAGGAGATCTCAGTGCAGGAAGAGGAGATCTCAGTGCAGGAAGAGGAGATCTCAGTGCAGGAAGAGGAGATCTCAGTGCAGGAAGAGGAGATCTCAGTGAGGGGGGGGGGGATATCAGTGGAGGAATAGGAAATCTCAGTGCAGGGAGAGGAGATCTCAGTGTAGGGAGTGCAGGTCTCAGTGCAAGGGGAGGAGATATCAGTGCAGGGAGAGGAGATCTCAGTGCAGGGAGTACAGATCTCAGTGTAGCTAGTGCAGATCTCAGTGCAAGGGGAGGAGATATCAGTGCAGGGAGTGGAGATTTCAGTGCGCGGGGGGGGGGGAGGAGATATCGGTGCAGGGAGAGATCATCTCAGTGCAGGGCAAGGAGATCTCAGTGCAGGGAGAAGAGATCTCAGTGCAGGGAGAGGAGATCTCAGTGCAGGGAGAGGAGATCTCAGTGCAGGGAGAGGAGATCTCAGTGCAGGGAGAGGAGATCTCAGCGCAGGGAGAGGAGATCTCAGTGCAGGGAGAGGAGATCTCAGTGCAGGGAGAGGAGATCTCAGTGCAGGGAGAGGAGATCTCAGTGCAGGGAGAGGAGATCTCAGTGCAGGGAGAGGAGATCTCAGTGCAGGGAGAGGAGATCTCAGTGCAGGGAGAGGAGATCTCAGTGCAGGGAGAGGAGATCTCAGTGCGGGGAGAGGAGATCTCAGTGCGGGGAGAGGAGATCTCAGTGCGGGGAGAGGAGATCTCAGTGCAGGGAGAGGAGATCTCAGTGCAGGGAGAGGAGATCTCAGTGCAGGGAGAGGAGATCTCAGTGCAGGGAGAGGAGATCTCAGTGCAGGGTAAGGAGATCTCAGTGCAGGGTAAGGAGATCTCAGTGCAGGGTAAAGAGATCTCAATGCAGGGTAAAGAGATCTCAGTGCAGGGTAAGGAGATCTCAGTGCAGGGTAAGGAGATCTCAGTGCAGGGTAAGGAGATCTCAGTGCGGGGTAAGGAGATCTCAGTGCGGGGGGGGGGGGGAGGATATCAGTGGAGGAATAGGAAATCTCAGTGCAGGAAGAGGAGATCTCAGTGCAGAAAGAGGAGATCTCAGTGCAGGAAGAGGAGATCTCAGTGCAGGAAGAGGGGATCTCACTGCAGGAAGAGGAGATCTCAGTGAGGGGGGGGGGATATCAGTGGAGGAATAGGAAATCTCAGTGCAGGGAGAGGAGATCTCAGTGTAGGGAGTGCAGGTCTCAGTGCAAGGGGAGGAGATATCAGTGCAGGGAGAGGAGATCTCAGTGCAGGGGGGGGGGGATCTCTGTGCAGGAAAATGAGATATCAGTGCAGGAAGAGGAGATCTCAGTGCAGGGAGTACAGATCTCAGTGTAGCGAGTGCAGATATCAGTGGAAGGGGAGGAGATATCAGTGCAGGGAGAGGAGATTTCAGTGTGGGGCGAGGAGATTTCAGTGCGGGGGGGGGGGGGGGGAGATATCAGTGCAGGGAGAGATCTCAATGCCCTCCTGGGCATGCATATGTGTGCCATAACTTTGCATCAACTTAGAATTACCAGCATCTGATCAACATTACCGATCTGTAAACAACACAATTTTGCCAATCAAAAGTCTGATGTCTGTACGTAGAACGGAAGAATGTAGGAATAACAATATTTGAACAATTGGGAAACTGTTTACAGCAGATGTATGATTGTATGGTGTGTGTACAAACGACTTAAAAAACGTTCGGTGACCTCCCTGCTTTATTTATATCAGGACAACCATCCACCTCAGGCCGGTAACGCCATCAGACTAAACGGCCTACACGCTCTCTCAGAAGATCTAAAGTAGAACGCAGGTGGACGTAACCTTGCGGCACTGTCTCTTCGTGGAAAGTAATCGATAATAAGCAAATGGAAAAGTGCCTCGGAGACGCACAGATCTGTCCGCAGGCAGCTCGGCTGACCCCACTGGTCTTTTATCTGCCATCGATATCCCAGGTTCCCAGTTTCCATAGTAACAGTGGATTCTCAATGCACATCTGAAGAGCTTAGACTCCCAGTCAATGGGACGAGTGGACGGTACTCAGACAGGACACTTCAGAAGCACAATGAAGCCATTATGAGGGAAGGCAACAAGGGGAGGATCTGCCTCCTCCACTTTCCTACACGGCAACAGCTGCTCTGTCCATGGCTGGACACAGCCTCACTCCCAGCATGCTCTGGGGTGAGCTAAGTTCATTGGGCATTCGAGATGAGCAACTTAATTTTAAAGGGAACCTCATGTGAGAGGTATATAACTTCCTACCCACAGTAAACAGATGGGGGGGGGGGGGGGGGGGACACAAACGCAACAGGATTGGTGGTACACCACTGTGCAGCCGATAACCAACGTCCCAACAGGTACACCACCCCTGTGAATCCAAGCAACAAAATTGAAAGAACTTAATGGGGCACTTATAAGGGTGTATGCAGCAACAAGCTGTATTGAAGTTTCAGTGGTCACACACTACATGTTTTGGGCGGAGCCATTCCTCACACCTGAGGAAGGGCTCTGCCCGAAACGTGTAGTGTGTGTCCATTGAAGCTTCAATACAGCTTGTTGCTGCATACACAGCCTTTTGAGTGCCGTGTTGTTTCTTTCCATAAGAAATGAAACAAGCTTTGCATTTCTTTGAATGTTTTAAACCTTCCCATGAAGCCAAAGGATTAGCAGTGCTGCAGGAAAGTGAAAAAGCCGAGACAGCGATGAGTCATAACTCCAGAGTAAATAAAAGCGCATACAGAGCGGTGCCGATTCTATCGTTCCGCGGATGATGTCACAGGCCGCTCTCCTCGCTCAGACGGGATTTCTAGACATCAGCAGAACCTGTCTCTATACAGCAGCACAAGCCTGATAGACATCTCCTACTTTTAATGAAATCCTCATACATTACAGCACAACGACTGGGCGTAATTACCGTGCGCTCGGAGCAATGCCTCCGCAGTAAAGAGGGGGGCCTGCAGCATGTCCGCCGTCTCCACGATCAGCATGTCCTTCAGACGCCTCAGATCCTGAGGCCGCAGTCCTTCGTATGGCTACAGGCGACACAGAGAGAAGCCATTACATGTCAGTAAAGGGAACACAGTGGTGTTTACACATGTTTAATATACTTAAGTGTTAGTCCATGTCTACTTAAAGGGTACCTGAAGTGACATAAGATAAATACATCTATAGTCTCAATCCCACACAGAACTAGCCCATGCTGTTTTTTTTTCTCTTCTTACTGTAAGGGTTAAGAATTCAGGGCTTGAAATTTCCTTTTTTTTATGCAGTCAGACTGAAGAGAAGATGCAACACATTCTCACTGGTAACTAATTGCAGGTCAAAAAATAAAATGTGTGGCTGAGTACAAAATCTGTTAGAGCTCTTTTCCACTATGCTGCATTTACGATCCTATCCCCGAACGATAATGGATCGCAAAACACAGGGTACATTTAAACCAATGGAAACGGCATTTGTGATGCAATCCGTTTGTGAAGCAATTTTCTCCTGAGCGCAATCGTCATCCTGTCGCATTTTGGGTGTGATTGAGCTCCTATACAGCTCAATCGCAGAAGTGGAGATTAGGAAGAAATGCATTTGCATCGCATAGCAATAGCGACTGGATTGTCTAGTGGAACAGAGCCCTTACTGACATGGGAGTGAATATCCTCAACTGTGGGAGTGGTCAAATGTATTCAGGTGGAAAATTGACCAATTAAGCCCCACTGAGGTTTAATTCAATTGGTCTTTTTTTTTTTTTTTTTTTAGATACTTATATTTGCATATGGAATTTGCATAATCCTGCATCAAGTTGGAGTTATTTACATCTCACTGATCATTCCTATTCAACTGCTGCATATGCAATCATAGCATCCCTGTGGATGAAAGAACCCTATAGAAAATAATGTCATGGCAGCAAAGCCTTAACAGTGAAAAGAGATGCAATGCAATTTTAACCACTTCACCTCGAAGGGTTTTTCCCCTTAAAGTGGACCCAAATTAAAAATACAAGATTTCAGAAATAAAATCTACGTTCTAAATTATAATAATAAATAGCAGCCTTTTTTTCAGCTGCATGATGACAAATATTAAATATTTTACATTTATTGGAGGAATCCCTCCCTTCCTTTCATATTGCCGGGACAGAATCCGGCAAATTGGTGGAGTAGGAGGTGTACGGCAAAGTAGGAATTGCTAATGGCTGCCACCTGTAAAACCCTAGTTATGCAAAGAGGAGGGTGAAAAACATGCACTGAAATGCTCATAGGCTTGAAGGAGTGTTTAATTACCTTTGTATGTGTCAGAGTGGTGCAACTAAATATTTTGAACTAAAACATTTTTTTGGTTTGGGTCCACTTTAAAAAACCAGAGCAATTTTCACCCGTTAGCGCTCCTTCCATTCATTCACCTATAACTTTATTACTGATCACAACGAAACAATCTATATCTTGTTTTTTTCACCACTGATTAGGCTTTCTTTGGGGGGTACTTTTTGCTAACAATTATTTTATTCCAACTCAGTTTTAATGGGAATAATAAGAAACTTTTTTAAAATATATTATTTCTCAGTTTTCGGCCATTATAGTTTCAAAATAAAACATGCTACCGTAATTAAAACCCACACATTTTATTTGCCCATTTGTCTCGGTTATTGCAACGTTTTAAATTTTCCCTAGTACAATGTATGGCGCCAATATTTTATTTGGAAATAAAGGTGCATTTTCCATCTATCCCTAATAACAAGCCCATAATTTATAAAGTAATTGTAGTATACAGTTTTTATATACATATTAAAAACTTCAGTCCCTAAGGTAACTATTTATGTATTTTTTTTATTTGTAATTTTTTTTTATATAAAAAAGGTAACTTTAGGGGAGTGTGGGAGGTCAGGGGTTAAATTAAAAAGATTAAAAAAAAAAAAAAAAAAAAGGGAATTAGGCATTTTGCAGGGGCGTAGTTACTAGTCCCGGGAGAGGAGAAATGGTTAATGTTGCTGTGTGAAGAATTCTAGGTAATTAAAAAGACACCTGAGGTGACATGATGAGATAGATGTGTATGGATAGTGCCTAGCACACAAATAACTAGGCTGTGGTCCTTTTTTTTTCCTTTCTATGATTCTCAGCAAGGCTTTTATTCTTTATAAAGATATTCTCTAAAAACGATTTAAACGATGATGCTGGCCAGCTTCCCTGCTCGCTACACAGTTTTTTGGCAGTTGAAAGGAGCCACTGCCATTCACTAAGTACTATTGAAAATAAATAAATCCTTGAGAATCCCTCATGAAGAGATGGTCCAAAACCTGTCACTTCTGTCAGATTTCTACTACCTACTGTAAGCGACACCAACATAGGAGAAAAGTAATGTATGGCTCATTTTATTCTGGAAAAAAATTACTTCTTATTTGTATATGTTTGCACATATTTAAAATTTTACAATTTTTCGCCTTAGTGCCCCTTTAAATAGTCTCACGAGGAGTGAGGGTTACACCTTTTTACTGGACACAAAGTTGACGCGTTTTGCGGGTCCTATCCGCTTCCTCAGGTCATTAATATGGTGTCTGTGAAGAAGATCTCTAGGTCTTGGAGCTCCAAGTCTGAGAGATCGTCTTTGCAGACACTATACAGTAAAATCTTGTTTCAGTAAGCTCTGATATAGTAAACCTCTGGATATAGTCATCTCAGTCCTCTCAGTTCCAGCAACTGCATCTGTATAAATAGTCAATGTATGGCCAATTCTGATATAGTAAACTACTTATCCTGGTCCCTTGGAGTTTACTATAAAGGGATTGTACTGTATTATGCTCACATACCCAGGCACCACTGTACTCACAGAGAGAAAGAAGTGATACCTGCACGGTGGATATGTATACAGGATGTGTAGCAAGTGTTTCATTCCATAACTTGTGCAGTACATGAAATGATAAATACTTTGTATGATAAAGTGCTGCCTACCTCTCGCTTGTCCAGGGCGGCATACTCCGCTTCAATGTCGTCCGCCTCCGGGTCCCGCGAGAAGACCATCTGGGACTCCAGCTTCAGTGCCAGGTCCTTGTGGTGGTGTTTCTCAGAGCAGTCACAGGGAGTGTCCTTATTCTCATTCTCAGTAAAGAGGTTACTTCCATGCTTCACTAGCAGCTATTCAAAACAACAATATTAATATTTATTGTATTTATAAAGCGCCAACATATTACGCAGCGCTGCACGATAGATAAATGGGTTAACCTACAAGGCAGGACGTACAAGAAGCTCACAATGATAGAGACCCATTAATCCATACCGTGCACTGATGTGGATCAACCAATCCGAAACTGCCAAAATAGTGAGTAGGGAGGCTGGCTGGTATCCCACTATTATGGCAGTTAAAGAAACTCTAACAAAATGTTCAGCTTTACTTCTTCTATTCTATAAGTTCCTATACCTGTTCTAATGTGGTCTGGATTACTGCAGCCTTTTCTAGTTGCACTGTCTCTGTAATATATCTAATCTTCTTTTCTTTGTCAAGCTTTGTCGACCCAGGGAGGAATGCACTGCCTCGGCTGTGATAGGCAGAAGTTATGCACGCCCCCTCCACGCTCTGTGTCTGTGCTTTGTTTATCTTTCACAGACAGGTCTCTGATCTCAATTTCAGCTTGTCTGAGGGGGGAGGGAGCTGCCCATGCTGAGAACTGTGAGAATCCCTGACTGGAGTGCAGATAATTCACTATGTAATAAAAACTTGTAGTATACTGTAACATGAGATATATACATAAATATATATATATATATATATATATATATATATATATATATATATATACACACACACACACACACACACACACACACACACAAACATCACTTCCTGGTTAGCGGCTATGTTTTTTGTTTGTAAACACTGCCTAAAACTGGCGATTAAAAGCCAGGATCGCGGTGGGGAGTGGCGGAAACGGCAAATAGGGATGTGTGCTCCTAATCCCTTGTTAGGTTTGATGCAATGAATGTTTGCATGTCTGCACTATGCATGTTACAGGGCCAGAGTTAAGACACCTACATTTTCCTGGGTACTTCTGCGCAGTGTAGGTGACTAAGCATAAGAATGCATTATTGTGTGAACTAAGACCCCAGCACTTAACTTAGCTGTAGGGATAACAGTGGTGCCTGGATGAGTGAATCTGTGAATGCATTTGTTTGAACATTTGCATGCGAGAGTGCGAAGGGTTATTTGATTCTTGTATCTACACATATCCACTGTGTAACCGACAACGCGTTCTGTTTCTATGTGGGGGGCGGAGGGACAAAAAAGCGTTACATACGTGATGTCACCAGGCGTGTCGGGTGCAGACTATGCAATTGGCTGTCACGGGGGTGAGCTGATAGCTGATCCGCCTGACGGATCGCTCGCAGGTCGGCGACCATTATACAAACGCCCGACTATCGGCTCACAATCCAAAGGAAGGATCGGCACACAGGCTAGCTGGATCTTTATGAACCTTTTATTTTACTTACATGTAAAATGTAACCGACAGTTGTTTTGGGGCCAATCCAGTCCTCTTTGTCAAGGCACGGGGCTGAAAAACATATAGGCCCCATGCCTTGACAAAGGGCACCGGATTGGCCCTGAAACGATCATCAGTTACGATCAGACATATTAAGTGTGTTCATAAAGATCCAGCAAGCCTGTGTGCAGATCCTTCCTTTGGATTGTGGATTAGCTGTGATTTAGGGATCCTGCTCTAGCATGCACTCCCTGCAGGTGTGCGGTTCTCTTGATCTGACCATCAGCTCAGAGCTCAGGCAGATGATATCGGCCGCCTTAGTCAGACGTGTGTTCAGCCCATAACATGGTAGTATTTCAATTAAATTTTAAAAGTACACCTGACCTGACAAGGAAATGGAGGATACCATATTTATTTCCCTTTATAACAATACCAGTTGCCTGGCTGTCCTGCTGGTCTCTTTGGCTGCAGATGTGTCTGAAACCTGAAATAAGCATGCAGCTAATCCAGTCAGACTTCAGTCAAACATCTGATCTGTATGCTTGTTCAGGGTCTGTGGCTAAAAGAATTATATTAAATAACCAGGCAATTTATATTGTTTAAAAGTAAATAAATATAGCAAGCCTCCACATCCCTCTCATTTCAGGAGTCCTTTAAAGAGACACTGAAGCGGAATTTTTTTTTTACGATATAATGAATTGGTTGTGTACTACAGATAATTACTAGAACATTAGTAGCAAAGAAAATATTTTCATATTTTTAGTTTGTTTTATAGTTTTTATAACATTCCATCATTCTCTAATATTTGCAGTTTACACACTACTGAGTATACTAAATGATTTTACAGAGCAGGCTAGCGAACTTTTGACCTGTCCTCTGCTGAGAAAAAGATACAATGTCTGACATTTGAGATAACAAGCTTCAAAGACAGAGCTCTCTGCGACTTTGAAAGTCGTGGAGCTCAATGGCTTTTGTGCATAGAGGACAACTGGAGTTTCTTAACTCTTCCTGTACTGGAAACAATATTAAACTTATATATCTGCTCCTAATGTTTTATTTCTTAGCTGTACTATACATCCAAATTATATCTTTTTTTCTTTTTTTTTTTGCTTCAGTGTCTCTTTAAAGGTAGCCAAACATCAGGCGACTTGGCGGCCGATCGACCATTTGGTTTGATTATTAAAATCAGAATCGGATGAAAATCGGTGCCGCCAAGTGCATGCCAGACGGACAATGCGATCAATTTCGGGCAAAATTGGCGCAGTAATAGGGCGGACTTGCCTGCAACGAGGGACAGATCGGCTGGCAGGGGGTGGAGGAAGCCCCACATAAGTGGATTTGTTCCCTACGTACGTACGTACACACACACACACACACACACACACACACACACACACACACACACACACACACACACACACACACACACACACACACACACACACACACACACACACACACACACACATATATATACAGAGGGTTGCAAAAGTATTCGCCCCCCTTGAAGTTTTCCACATTTTGGCATATTACTGCCACAAACATGAATCCATTTTATTGGAATTCCACATGAAAGACCAATACAAAGTGGTGTACATGTGAGAAGTGGAACGAAAATCATACGATTCCAAACATTTTTTACAAATTAATAACTGCAAAGTGGTGTGTGCATAATTATTCGTCCCCCTTTGATCTGAATGCAGTCAGTTGACTATAGGCATTGCCTGATGAGTGCTAATGACTAAATAGAGTGCACCTGTGTGTAATCTAATGTCAGTACAAATACAGCCGCTCTGTGAGGGCCTCAGAGGTTGTCTAAGAGAATCTTGGGAGCAACAACACCATGAAGTCCAAAGAACACACAAGACAGGTCAGGGATCAAGTTATTGAGAAATTTAAAGCAGGCTTAGGCTACAAAAAGATTTCCAAAACCTTGAACGTCCCACGGAGCACTGTTCAAGCGATCATTCAGAAATGGAAGGAGTATGGCACAACTGTACACCTACCAAGACAAGGCCATCCACCTAAACTCACAGGCTGAACAAGGAAAGCGCTGATCAGAAATGCAGTCAAGAGGCCCATGGTGAGTCTGGACGAGCTGCAGAGATCTACAGCTCAGGTGGGAAACTCTGTCCATAGGGCAACTATTATGTCATGCACTGTACAAAGTTGGCCTTTATGGAAGAGTGGCAAGAAGAAAGGCATTGTTAACAGAAAGCATAAGAAGTCCCATTTGCAGTTTGCAAGAAGGTGCTCTGGTCAGATGAGACCAAAATGGAACTTTTTGGCCAAAATGCAAAACGCTATGTGTGGCGGAAAACTAACACTGCACATCACTCTGAACACACCATCCCCACTGTCGAATATGGTGGTGGCAGCATCATGCTCGGGGGGTGCATCTCTTCAGCAGGGACAGGGAAGCTGGTCAGAGTTGATGGGAAGATGGATGGAGCCAAATACAGGGCAAACTTGGAAGAAAACCTCTTGAAGACTGCAAAAGACTTGAGACTGGGGCGGAGGTTCACCTTCCAGCAGGACAATGACCCTAAACATAAAGCCAGGGCAACAATGGAATGGTTTAAAACATAACATATCTATGTGTTAGAATGGCCCAGTCAAAGTCCAGATCTAAATCCAATCGAGAATCTGTGGCAAGATCTGAAAACTGCTGTTCACAAACGCTGTCCTTCTAATCTGACTGAGCTGGAGCTGTTTTGCAAAGAAGAATGACAAGGATTTCAGTCTCTAGATGTGCAAAGCTGGTAGAGACATACCCTAAAAGACTGGCAGCTGTAATTGCAGCAAAAGGTGGTTCTACAAAGTATTGACTCAGGGGGCTGAATAATTACGCACACCCCACTTTGCAGTTATTGATTTGTAAAAAATGTTTGGAAGGATGTATGATTTTCGATCCACTTCTCACATGTACACCACTTTGTATTGGTCTTTCACGTGGAATTCCAATAAAATTGATGCATGTTTGTGGCAGTAATATGACAATGTGGAAAACTTCAAGGGGGCCGAATACTTTTGCAACCCACTGTGTGTGTGTGTGTATATATATATATATATATATATATATATATATATATATATATATATATATATATATATATATATATATATTAGTTATTTTTTTTCTCTTTTTATTCTAGTGATTACAAGCTTTAAGGCTAGGGCCACACTAGCTCCGGGTGCGGACGCATCCGCGGTCCGGGCTCCGATTTTCAAAAACCGGAACGCAAACGGATCTGTGCTGCCTTTTTTGCAGCACACGTTCTGGATCCGTTTGCGTTTTTTTTTTGCTAGAGGGGGTAGTAGCCACAATAGGGGGCTGCGGGCAAAGCGGCGGCCAGGGGGGTCACAGCAAGGACGGGGGGCACCTAGGTGAGCAAGGGGGAGGTGTGACCCCCCCTGGCCGCCGCTTTCCCCGCAGCCCCCCGTCCTGGCTGCTACCCCCTCCAGCATGGCGGCCTCATCCTTCACCAAGGGACACTGGAAACTGATCCGTTTCGAGTGTCCCAAAATGTCAGTGAAGAGGGAGGCCCGTTTCTCCATTGATTTTCACTAGCCGTACGTGTATACGGGTCCGTGAAAAATGCTGCAAGTCTGGACTCTGCGTTCCGGGTTTAAAAACGTATTTCGCGGATCGCACGTGGATACGTTTTTAACTTGAGTGTGTACTGTTCCTATTTGTAACATTGGTATCCGTGGCTCAGTTTTTCGTCCGGGACAAAAAACGTAGCTACGGATACGTTTTTAAAGCAAGTGTGAACTAGCCCTAATACAAAAGATTGTTATTAGCACAGGCAACGCGTTTTGTATTAATTACAGAGATTTCGTCATTTGAGGTAAGCCACCTCAAATCCTATTTCGTTTTTAAGCTGTTTTTAGACGCTTTTATATTCACCAGGGCGCCTCTTCTCCCCGTTGAGCTTAGCACATGGTTTGCTATGGCAGTGCTCCCACTGCCGCGATCGCGGGCGTTTAGTTATAATCACAAATGCGTTACATGTAGCGTTTTGCCGGCGATTCCTAAGCGATCGCAATTAGCATGTATTGAACCGCTAATCGCAATCGCTCCCAAAACGCTACAGTGTCCAGTGATTTTTCCGTGTTAATCGCGGAAAAATCACACCCCCAAAAACGCTAGCGTTTTGCAATTTTAGATGTGAACTTAGAGGCTTGCATGGATACATTGTACCCAGGCCTGTGGAACCGGTACAAAAATCAGTCGACTCCAACTCCTCAGTTTATGAAACCACCAACTTTAGGTACCCAAATCCACAGCCCTGGCTGTACTGCCCCTGGCCGGATCAGCTAATTTCAGCGCATCGCTGTGCTGATCGTTAGGCGCTGTCATAGGCCGTAATGAGAATTACAACTATGGTGCAAAATAGAAAAAAAACGAGGTAAATCAGCCTTCTAGTTTATTGCCCTCAGCCATGTGACTTAGCCTCACCTCTACGCAAGCTTTCATCCCTGAGGCAGCAGCATAGTGCAAGGGGGTGTTCTTCTTATTGTCCGTGGCATCGAGCGCGGCTCTCTCATACTCGCCGTGGTCAAGCTTCGCTCCTTTCCAATCCAGAAACATCCGCAAACACTCAGCCCTCCTGCGGTCATCCTCCGCCGGCCGGGGCAAGCGGTGCTCCAGAGCCCCTTCCGAGATCCGCAGATCAGACCCCATGCAGAGCAGGTGCATAGAACTCTCATTGTGAATGTTGCGCTTGTTGGGGTTGCCATCTTTCCCGAAAAGAAACGCCCTGGAAGAAGCAGAGAGATGGACCATCAGAGAGGAGAGTATGGGTGCTGCACACAGACAAAAATAAGTATTCATAATGACTCCTAGCTAGAGAGTATTGCATAAAGTGCTCCAGTAGTGCAGGGCTGTCTAACTTCAGTCTTCGAAGATCATATCCATGCCAATGTTTAGGATGGACTGAGAAATGTTTTCTATGTGATGAACCACACCCATCAATTTATTTGGACAGAGGCGCCCACGCTCCACACAGTTCTACAGTAAGGCATCTGTCTGTTTTATTGACCTGAGGAAGCAGGCAGGGACCCACGAAACGCGATGTCAACATTATAATCATGCTTGAATAAAAATGTTTACCTACCTCTGGTTTCGATCCTGCTAAGGAAACCCCTTTTTATCTTTAGAAGTATAATATATAAGATATGTTATACATTGGGCACCTCCTCACACCCTGTTGTATTACCCAGTACACCTCCTTCGGAGGTGATATTTCCTATCACATGTTCACCTACTAATAGGAGAGATTCAAGGAGAGCGACCACTCAGGTCCTGAAAGATCTGGAGAACCGAACGGGTGTGGTCATTTCCCCTGTAGGTGTATTCTGGTATAATTGGGAGTGAGTCAACGCATGACCCGTATTTTTAAAGGAAGATCCTCACTTGAGTAGGCCACCACAGTGAAAAAAAGAATCAAGTTAATATATAAGAGGATCAGTGCAGTTAAAGAAACCACATCATGTATACATAAATCCAAGGTTCAATATTAAACTTTATTTTATCAAAAATTGCAAAAAAAAAAAACCTTTTGTTTGTCAAAAAAGTCTTCTCAGAACATAAAAACAAAGAATCGCACAAATTTGTCAGGAAATCATGAAGCACAGGCAACGTTTTAGGCAACGTCACTAGTTCGTTTCGGCTTTAGTTACAACAGGGGTGTCAAACTCAACCCCGTAATGGGCCAAAAGCTAAAACGCAGTCAAAGTCATGTGCCAAACTTCATCAGGCCTTCACAAAACATAAATACATCTCCATTAAGGTGGCCACACACGATACAATAAAATGATCCAATTTTACAGTTCGATAAAGAAGATCGGATTTCTCGAAAAATCAACAGCTTTTTTTTTTTAATTTGAGCAATAAATCCGATCGGATTTTGCGTTTTTATTCGATAAAAGTTGATCAGGAGTGCTGGATTTTTCGGATCAATTTTTATGAAAATTGAATGGTGTGTGGTAGATTGTCAATTTATCAATATATACACCCAAGCAATTTTCTCAGATTTTCCAATCATTTTTATCATAACTGAGGATAAATTGAACATGTGTGTGGTATATTGGTCAGATTTTTGAAATGTTACAATCAGTCAGAAAAATTGGTTGCAATTCTTGAATTGAACAGATATTTTAAAAATGGTATGGTGTGTGGCCACCTTTATGAACAATACATAATTAAGAGAAAGATATTAGGGCATCTGTCCCGACCAGATACAACACGGCCCCTTACTGATGGCTGGAATGTAGAAACTCAGCTGCAAAGCTCAGTGTCCCCCTTAGGCATATACTATGGTTGCAGGATACACATCGGTATACCCACATTTCTGTCCTACCGCAAAATGGTACTATACCCTCAGGCTCCTGGTCTAGGCACCAATATTCCTATCTTGGAAATTCTAGTGATCAAAATTCCAGATCAATGTGATGTTCACGTTGCAGTATAGACCTGAATGGCATCGTAACGTACTGCGAAACACCCACGGTAACAGTGAAAGTGAAGCATACTTTCCATTGACTGTATGCTTCACTGTATGCGACGCAACTAGCGGACAACGTGTGACAACGCTTTCCCGCTGTTACAGGGAACGTAGCGCAGCTCTCGCTGTGAACCTAGCCTAAGTACGGTAATATACATATTGTTTTTATTAAGACAGCCTAGGCTTTCTCTGGGTTACATTTTTCTAGAAAATAATCAATTTTATAAGCATTTTACAGCGGAAAAAAATACACATCTTTCCCATTTTCCACCCTTCTTCATTTTCCCATCATGCCGCTGCACTACTGCAAGACACAGAGGGGGCTTCCAATATACTTTTGTGATGCACATTGTGGCGTGATAAGAAGTTCCAGTATTTATGTGCGCAAATGCCAGTTATCAGTTGGGGCCCCAATTCATGCACAGATTTTTATGTGCATTTAATAGATCCCCATTTGAAATGGTTTTAATTAAAAACAAAACAGAATAGGAGGTAGTGAGGGGTTGGACGTGAGCAGGCCTCAGGAGGAGAGGAATCTGTGAACTGGCGATTTCTGCTTGCGTGAACTTAAAGTAAACCTGTAACTTTTTAAAGAAGATCTAAACTCAGAATTTCCTCTCTGCTCTAAAACATAAGCAACAGCATAATAACCTTTAGGCCGGTTTCAGACTGCAGATTGGCAGAGGCCGCACCGCCAAAAATAGGCCTGCGGGAATTACTGCAGTTGTATGCGGTAATCCCCTTTTGGCCGAGATCCAAACAGGAAGTGAGACTCGGTTGCCGTCACTTCCTGTCTCAGAAATACAGAAGTGTATGGAAGCAAACTGTAAAAGATATGATTCCGCGCATGCGCGAGGCATTAAACCTGCAGCGGGTTATCATATGGATACGCGTTGCCAGAGACTTACATGACTGCAGTCCGCCGCACGTCGAAACAGAACCGCGCGGGTAACAAAGATATGTTTGAGAGTCGGGAATGCGGCAAAAACGTCACTTACATCGCATGGCTCCTTACTGCATCAGTATGAACGTCCCCATAGACCTTCATTGCCCTGTGGTGGGGTGCGGTACAATTACTGCACCACCCCAGTGTGAAAGAGCCCTCTAAGTGTACTTGAGATGGGCAGAGGGGAAAAAATGAGGCCTCTTTTCCACAGACTGTTGATAGGCAGTGAAATGCCTCTCAAACTCTCACAACCTGCTGCCAGGTAACGGCTCGCAGCTGCCAGGTAACGGCTCGCAGCTGCCAGGTAACGGCTCGCAGCTGCCAGGTAACGGCTGGCTGCTGCCTGGTAACGGCTGGCTGCTGCCTGGTAACTGCTGGCTGCTGCCTGGTAACTGCTGGCTGCTGCCTGGTAACTGCTGGCTGCTGCCTGGTAACTGCTGGCTGCTGCCTGGTAACTGCTGGCTGCTGCCTAGTAACTGCTGGCTGCTGCCTAGTAACTGCTGGCTGCTGCCTGGTAACTGCTGGCTGCTGCCTGGTAACTGCTGGCTTCTGCCTGGTAACTGCTGCCTGGTAACTGCTGGCTGCTCCCTGGTAACTGCTGGCTGCTGCCTGGTAACTGCTGGCTGCTGCCTGGTAACTGCTGGCTGCTGCCAGGTAACTGCTGGCAGCTGCCAGGTAACTGCTCGCAGCTGCCAGGTAACTGCTCGCAGCTGCCAGGTAACGGCTCGCAGCTGCCAGGTAACGGCTCGCAGGTGCCAGGTAACGGCTCGCAGGTGCCTGGTAACGGCTGGCTGCTGCCTGGTAACTGCTGGCTGCTGCCTGGTAACTGCTTGCTGAGCACACAGCTCAACAGTCCGTGGAAACGAGGCCTTATACATACCTGGTGCTTCCTCCAGCCCCCTCCAGGCTTATCACTCCCTTGCTGTCCTCCAACTCCTGAATCTTCTATAATCAGCCCAGAAAAGTCCTCCAGTCGGCGCAGGCGCAACAGCTGGTGGACTGCACAGGTACAGAGAGCTCCTGGCTGCGAAAGCTCGATGGCGTGTATGTGGCTGAGCATGCACAGTATGCCCTGGACTGGATGACTGTCCGGGGCATATTGCAGAAGATGCAGGAGGCGGAGGAGGATGGAGAGGGAACAGTAAGCCTGGAGGGATCTGGAGGAAACGCCAAGTGTGTATAATTTTTCTCTCCCTCGCTGTTTCAGGTTCTCTTTAAAGAAAGACATTTCTTTGTTACAGGCGTTACAAATCCTGCAAAAAAAAATCTACTTCCAGCTTTCATGGGCATAGACATAGGGTTATCATCCTGTGTTTACAAACTAGCTGCTCTCCCGAGGCAGCAGAGATTCCTAAGCTGACACAGCTTAGAGATCAAATTACAGATTGTGATTAGTCACAGACGAGGGGGATAGAGGGTGCATTCTCTAGGTTTTCCTTCTGTCCTGTGCAGGGGTTTAGGTCCACTTTAAACGGAAAACAAATTGGATACTTACCTCGGGAGAGGGAACTCTCTGGATCCTAAAGAGTAGCCTCCCCGCGCAGGCGCACCGTCCCGCTCGGAGTCAGCTGGACATAGCTGGATCGGGTCCGTGCTGCTAAGCAGGTCCGAGCCAGTGTAATGTCAGATATTGCAGCCCGGAAGCAGCCTTCCTCACTGAGTATCGCGCATGCTAGTTCCGGGGCTGGAGGTGTAATGTCAGATATTGCAGCCCGGAAGCAGCCTTCCTCACTGAGTATCGCGCATGCTAGTTCCGGGGCTGGAGGTGTAATGTCAGATATTGCAGCCCGGAAGCAGCCTTCCTCACTGAGTATCGCGCATGCTCAGTGGGAAGTTAGACATTATTTAGCTGAAATATCTCTGCTTCCGCACCACGTACACTCCCGAAATTTTCAGGGGAGGGAGGGGACCCTCAGATCCAGCTCTGTGTCGAATTGCAGCCCCCGAGCCCCGCTAGTTCCCGAGATAGGTTTGCTGCAATCAGTCTCGGGAACCAGCGGGGCTCGGGGGCTGCAATTCGGCACAGAGCTAGATGTGGGGGTCCCCTCCCTCCCCTGAAAATTTCGGGGTGTACGTGGTGCGGAAGCGGAGATATTTAGGACGTTTCACACGTGGCTGCACAATGTAATGGGGCGCAGGCTCCTACTGCGCATGCGGGGCTGCACAACGTGCGGGGCTGCAATATTTGACATTACACCGGCGCGGATTTTTCTGAAGAAAGAGGAGTGGGGCGGTGCTTGAGCGTCTGAGCGAGCTGATGACAAGCACCAACAATCTCTTTTTCGGGGGTCTCAGGGTGGAGGAGGACGAGGGAAGCATCTTTAGGAACCACAGGTTTCCCCCTCCCGAGGAAAGTACCCCCCAGGAGCATTGTTTTTAGCTACTGGTACATTTAAAAGAAAATAATATATAAAACAGAGTTCTATTAATCTCATATGATGAAGCGATGCTTGAACTTGGGCCTTGGATCAAGGAGTCCAAGCAACAGAAAGTGTTTCACAGCGATCAGCAGAAAAGTTTGTTCTTGTTCCTCTGATCTGGCAGCAAAGGGGATAAGCCGGCATCTCGCCATTCTCACGCAAATCAATCCAAGCAGCCCTCCTCCGAAGCAGGAAAACACTCCAGAGAGAAGAAGCCGGCCTCGTAAACAAACGGGAAGTTCCAAACAACAACAACAACAAGCAGAAGAGGAGCCAAGACTGGGCACGAAAACCGTTATTATAACCGATAAAAACAAACCCATGCGGGCACTCCCGGTCAGCAGGAGACATGATCAGTTACAACAGGGGTGTCAAACAACCCATTAATGGGCCAAAAGCTAAAACGCAGTCAAAGTCATGTGCCAAGGCAGGGAACACACTTGACTGTTTTCGTGCGCGTTTTCTGCACAGAAAAACTGAGAACTCATGTTAATCAATGTGCTAGTGCACACTTACTGTGTTGATCGCCTGCAGAAAAAAAACTGACATTCTGCATCCCGACTCTGCACATTTTGGCAGTTTCCTCTATCATTTACATCAGCTGCTGTGAAAAAATGCGCGCGTTTTCCTGCATGGAAACACACTTGGTGTGCAGAAAAAGTATGCAGAAAAACGCGCGCGGAAAACTGAAAGTCAAGTGTGTTCCCTTAAAGTGAACGTCCGGACTAAAAATCGACTCAGCAACACTGAAAAGGCCTGGTGTTTCTTTAACAGTTTCACAGCATCAGAACTTTGTTTTTCTTATCCAAGCCTCATTTTTAGCTGCACAGAAGAAAACTGCCTGGGCTTTT
Source organism: Hyperolius riggenbachi (assembly GCF_040937935.1). Taxonomy (NCBI): domain Eukaryota; kingdom Metazoa; phylum Chordata; class Amphibia; order Anura; family Hyperoliidae; genus Hyperolius; species Hyperolius riggenbachi. The sequence continues at coordinate 28,908,629 of NC_090650.1, read as the reverse complement.
TTCCCCTGATGCTGTGCAAAGCATGATGGGATTTCTGATGTTATTGCTCTTATTCTGCTGTTTTGGTGCATTTTTTTTTTTTTTTCCATTTTGAATTTGACATTTAAAGCCTAGCGTGTGCAGCTGGGAGGGGTTATCAGGACACAGGACAGTTGGAACTGTTTCCTGCTCCTTGTCACCTCCTTTCAACCAAAAAGATGGCTGCCCCCATAACAAAGATGGCGGCCCCCATGAATCACAAACATTTGCCTGTTCTTTTAAAACAGGGTGGGTAAAAAAAATTATATTACCTATCTATTCTAATTAACATAACTAATGTAACTTAATGACAGTATGTTTGTTTAGGCTGAAGTTCCCCTTCAACATTTACTGAACAATCTCAAACTAAGTGGTGTAACTATAACTACTGTCCCTTTGTACAGAGCAGCCAAGTGGAGGAATTTGATATTTACCTATTCGAACGCTTCTTCAGGTCTCCTGGAAAACAGACGTTTGCTTTCTTAAAACAGAAAGTAATCAGTCACTAGGGACAGTTCTAGGAATAAGCACTGTACAGACATGCAGTTCAGGTGTGGCCAAGCAGCGCATGCTGTTGTGTGGACAGGAGAGAGGACAGAAGGTGTCCTGTGACACGGGGGAGGCTTTAAAGTGCCTTTGTCTGTCTCCCTACAACAACTGAAAGAGACTATAGCACTGCATCATAGGAGAGGGCGGGAGAGTCACTAGACACCAGGGAACTGTATAAAGGAGGGAGAGCCACTAGACACCAGGGAACTGTATAGGGGAGGCAGAGCCACTAGACACCAGGGAACTGTATAGGAAAGGTAGGGAAGGGAGAGCCACTAGACACCAGGGAACTGTATAGGGGAGGCAGAGTCACTAGACACCAGGGAACTGTATAAAGGAGGGAGAGCCACTAGACACCAGGGAACTGTATAGGGGAGGCAGAGCCACTAGACACCAGGGAACTGTATAAAGGAGGGAGAGCCACTAGACACCAGGGAACTGTATAGGGGAGGGAGAGCCACTAGACACCAGGGAACTGTATAGGAAAGGTAGGGAAGGGAGAGCTACTAGACACCAGGGAACTGTATACGGGATGGAGAGCCACTAGACCGCAGGGAACTGTATTGGAGGGGGCACTTGAAACCAGGGAACAGTATAGGGGACAGAGGGGGCCACTAAACACATAGTAACTGTATAGGGAAGGAGGGGGTAAAAGACACCAGGGAACTGTATAGGAGAGGGGGAGTAAGCAGACACCAGGGAACTGTGGGTGGGGAGGGGGGGGGGGGGGGAGGACATGAGAAGCCAGGGAACTGTATAGTGGAGGAAGGGGGGCACAAGGAGAGGGAAGGGCCCAGTAGGTAGATGGCCCTTAGACATCAAAGTTGGCCTGTGCCTAGGTGTAAGTTTTACATTTCGGCCTACTGTGTGTTTGAATTTGACACTCCAGGAGTACAGTGTAAAACAAGGCACATATGGGTGCAATTTACTGGACTTCTGCTTTAAAGGACAACTAAAACAAGAGGGATATGGAGGCTGCTGTATTTGCTTTAAAACAATACCAGTTCCCTGGCCATCCTGCTGATCTATTTGGCTGCAGTAGTGTCTGAATCACACCAGAAACAAGCATGCAGCTAATCTTGTAAGATCTGACAAATAATGTCAGAAACACCTGATCTGCTGCATGCTTGTTCAGGGGCTACGGGTAAAAGTATTAGAGGCAGAGGATCAGCAGGACAGCCAGGCAACTGGTATTGGATAGAAGGAAATAATCATGGCAGCCTCCATACACCTCTCTCTACAGTTATGCTTTAAGATGGAAGACGTATAATGCTGGACTATGAGAAGCTAGAAATCATAAGTTAATAACTGAGCAGGATCATGCATGTCATGTAATATAGAGCTAAACTGATAGGAGCACAGATAAAAGACTGGAACGTATCCTGACAACAAGATGAACCTCCTCTGTCACCAGATTCTTACTGTGTAATCTCATCTTCAAAGCAATAATCCCTAATCCTACAGACAATGATTCACTCGTTTTATATCACACTAGCTAATTGCCCGGCGTTGCCCGGGTATGTATTTGGCTGGTGTTGGCTCCGCCTATTTTTTCTAACCCTAACACGCAATTACTCACTGACCAAGTTTGTGAGCTTTGCGGTCTTTGGTATCAATAATCTGCATTGAAATGAAACAAATCTGATTGAGTGTGTGTGGCTCCACTCTCTTTTCTGAATTTGAACCCCAGTCACCCAATAACCAACTGTACCAGGTTTGAGGCCTGTGCCATTAACAGTTCAAGAATGGTAGCAATTAAATATTCCCCTTGAAAAGCAACAGGTGAAGTTTGATTTACTTTTGTAGGCTCCACCCACTTTTCTGAATATTAATCCCAGTCACCCAGTGACCAACTGTGCAAAGTTTAAAAACCCTGCCATTAACAGAATGGCTGCAGTGTACATTTTCCCAGTGAAATATGTATTTGTCTCCACCCAGTGATGACCCGGCGTTGCCCGGGTATGTATTTGACTGGTGTTGGCTCCGCCCACTTTCTAACCCTAACACACAAACACTCAATGACCAAGTTTGTGAGCTTTGGAGTCCTTGGCATCAATAATTTGTATATTCCCATAGAAATTAAATCAGATAGGCTGTTTGTGGCTCCACCCCTCTCCAGCATTTGAACCCCAGTCACCCAATGACCAACTGTAGCAGGTTTGAGGCATCTGCTATTAACAGTGTAAAAATGGCAGCAATTTAAATATTCCACTTGAAAATCAACAGGTGAATTTTGATTGGCTATTATAGGCTCCACCCACTTCCCTGAATATCTCAGTCACTCAGTGACCATCTGGGCAAAGATTGGGAACCCTGAAATAAATAGTGTAAGAAGGGCTGCAGTTTACACTTTCCCAGTGAAATGTGTTTTTGGCTCCGCCCACGTTTTGTAACCTTGACACAAAGTCACTACTCAATGCCCAAGTTTGTGAGTTTTGGGGTCCTTGGCATCAATAATTTGTATTTTCCCATGAAATGAAACAAATCTGATTAACTGTTTGTGGCTCTGTCCCCTTTTCTGAATTTGAACCTCAGTGACCCAATGACCAACTGTACCAGGTTTGAGGCTTGTGCCATTAACAGTGCAAGAATGGCAGCAATTTTAATATTCTCCTTGAAAAGCGACATGTGATTTTTGATTGGCATTTTTAGGCTCCACCCACTTTTCTGATTATTAATCCCAGTCACCCAGTAACCAGCTATGCTAAGTTTGAGAACCCTGCCATTAACAGTGAAGAAGGGCTGCAGTTTACAATTTCCCAGAAAAATCTGTTTTTAACTCCACCCACTTTTTGTAACCTTGACACACAGTCACTACTCAATGACCAAGTTTGTGAGCTTTTGGGTTCCTGGCATCAAAATTGTGCTAATGGAAGCAGTTTATCCAGCAAAGAAATCTGGCTGTTTTTGGCTCCGCCCCTTTACTGAATTTGAACCCCAAACACTTAACGACTGACTGTAGCAGGTTTGAGGCCTCTGCTATTACCAGTGTGAGAATGGCTGCAGTTTCAATATTCCCCTTGAAAATCAATAGGTGAATTTTGATTGGCTCTTGTAGGCTCCACCTACTTTCCCGAATATTAATCCTAGTCACCCAGTGACCAACTGTGTGAAGTTTGAGAACCCTGCAATTAACAGTGTAAGAAAAGCTGCAGTTTACATTTCCCCATGTAAAAAGTTAGTTGTTTTTGGCTCTGCCCACTATTTCTAATTTTGACATACAGTCACTTAATGACCAAGTTTATGAGCTTTGGGGTCTTTGGCATCAATAAGTTGCATTTTACCATTGAAATTAAACAAATCTGATTGGCTGTTTTTGGCCCGCTCCCTTTTCAGTCTCCCAGTGACTGACTGTAGCAGATGTTAGGCCTCTGCCATTAAGAGTGCATGAATGGCAGCAAAGTAAATATTACCCTTGAAATTCAAAAGGTGAATTTTGATTGGCTGCTGTAGGCTCCACCCACTTTTCTGAATATTAGTCACAGTCACCCAGTGGCCAACTGTGTCATGTTTGAGAACCCTGGCAATAACAGAATGGCTGAAATCAATCTAACAAATCTGATTGGCTGTTTGTGGCTCCACCCCTTTAGTGAATTTGGATCCCAGTCACCCAATGACTGACTGTATCAGGTTTGAGGCCTCTGCCACTAACAGTGTAAGAATGGTAGCAATGTGAATATTCCCCTTGAAAATTAATAGGTACATTTTGATTGGCTGTTGTAGGCTCTACCCACATTTCTGAATATTCATCCCAGTCACCCAGTGGCCAATTGTGTAAAGTTTGGGAACCCTTCAATGTAAAAAATGAAGTTGTTGGCACCACCCACTTTTTCTAACCTTGACATATAGTCACTCAATTATCAAGTTTATCAGCTTTGGGATCCTTGGTATCAATACTTTGTATATTCCCATTGAAAAATAAACAAATCTGGCTGTTTGTGGCTCCGCCCCCTTCCTGAATTTGGACCCTAGTCACCCAGTGACCAACTGTACCAGGTTTGAGGCATCTGCTTTTACCAGTATAAGAGAATGGTAGCAGATGAAATATTCCCTTTGAAAATCAAAAGGGGAATTTTTATTGGCTGTTGTAGGCTCCACCCACCTTCCAAAATCTTAATCTGTGACCCAATGACCAACTGTGCAAAGTTTGAGAACCCTGCCATTAACGGTGTAAGAATGGCTGCCGTTTAGATTTTCCCAGTAAAAGTTGTTTTGGCTCCGCCCACTTTTTGTAACCTTGACACACAGTCACTCAATGACCAAGTTTGTGAGCTGTCAGGTTCTAGGCATCAAAAATGTGTGAATGGAAGCAGTTTATCCACTAAGGAAATCTGATTGGCTGTATGTGGCCCCGCCCCTTTAGTGAACTTTGACCCCAGTCACCCAATGACCGACTGTAGCAAGTTTGAAGCCTCTGCCATTAAAAGTGTAAGAATAGCAGCAGTTTAAATATTCCCCTTGAAAATCAATAGGTGAATTTTGATTGGCTGTTGTAGGCTCCACCCACTTTCTTGAATCTTAATCTCATTCACCCAGTGACCAACTGTGGCAAGTTTGAGAACCCTGCGATTAACAGTCTAAGAATGGCTGCAGTTTACATTTTCCCATTTAAAATGAACGGCTGAAATTTGATTGGCTGTTTTATGCTCCGCCCACTTTTCCTGGATTTGTAACCTCGGTCACCAAGTGACCAACTGTGCAAAGTGTGGGGACTGTGGCTCGATTACTGTGAGAATGGCAGCCTTTTACATTTTTTCCATTGACTTGAATGGGTGGAATCTGATTTGCTGTTTGTAGCTCCGCCCAGGTGTGCAGGGGGGCCGCGAGACCCCCAGAACATATCATCCCAGGTAGTAAGGTATCTGCATACCAAGTTTCGTTCAAATCGGTCAAGCCATTTTCGCGTGATCGCGGCACACACACACACACACACACACACACACACACACACACACACACACACACACACACACACACACACACACACACACACACACACACACACACACACACACACACACACACACACACACACACACACACACACACACACACACACACACACACACACACACACACACACACACACACGATTTTATATATATAGATTGCTGTATTGGACAATGCACCCACTACTGTAAACCCAATAACCATTCACAGGGGGATCAGTATGTATGACGATAGTAGGACGAGTGCATTTATAAATCCAGAACCTTCCAACATGCGGCCTTACGTCTTTACAAGTGCCAGTCTACCTGAAACTAAGTGCTAAGTGAAAATAAGGTAAAGAAAAAAGGGCTTCATTTTTACAATAAATTATGTATAAATGATTTAGTCAGTGTTCCCCTTTGTAAAATCTTTCCTCTCTCTGATTTACATTCTGACATTTGGTCACATCACATGATGACATTTTTACTGCTGGCAGGTGAGGTCACTGGAACAGAGGAGATGCTGCTTTCTTTTTTGGCAGTTGGAAACAGCTGTTATTTCCCACAATGCAACAAGGCTCCCACAGTGTGAGGTCAGCACCCTGGTACTGACATCACACTGTGGGAGGAGTTTCACCACAATATTAGCCATATAGAGCCCCCTGATGATCCGTTTGAGAAAAGGAAAAGATTTTTCATGGGAAAGGGGGTATCAGCTGCTGATTGGGATGACATTCAATTCTTGGTTACGGTTTCTCTTTAAAGTGGCATAATCATCAAAATATAGCTAGCAGACAGGATGGGTGTCATGAGCAGATTGACGTCTGCGCACCGCCAATATTTATAAAAAAACAAAACCCTGCGTCACACCTGACTTGAATTACTTCCGGCGCCGCAGACGTCAAGCGGTAACGTGCTGCAGACTTTGCGTCAGATCGGATGATTCCGCCGCATCACACGAAGTTTGCAAGGCTGCATAGACTTACATTGCACTTGCGGCACCTTGTGGTAAGAAAGGGTAATGCAATGCAGGTCCACAGTGCCAGTGCGCAAAGGCCTAAAAACGCAAACAGAACACTTTGTACATGGAGCCCATGTTTGTATTTGGTTTCCTCCAGGGCTGTGGAGTCGGAGTAATTTTGGATACCCGGAGTCAGAGTCTATGATTTCATAAAGTGAGGAGTCGGATGATTTTTGTACAAACTCCACAGCCCTGGTAAGTATTAGACTAAGGAGTCGAGGAATCGGAGCAATTTTGGGTACTCTGAGTTGGAGTCGGAGGTTTCATAAACTGAGGAGTCGGAGTTGGAAGATTTTTGTACCAACTCCACAGCCCTGGTTTCCTCTGAGCACTTGTCTTTCCCTCCCACTCTGCTGTAGCTGAGGGGCGTCTCTGATATTATGTCAAGGGATGTGTCTGTGTGAGCTTGTGACAAAAACGGTCGCCTTAGATCAAGTGGGAATCCTTACGGATGATAGAAATATCATGACAACTCGGGGACCAATGCTGTACAGAGACTTTGCTAGCCTTCAGGCTGGCAATGCATCCTGTAGCTATGGAGGAGGACAGAGGGAAAACAAATGGAGGGGGGGAGGGGAGGGGATGCGAAAATAACATTGCGATCAGGGATCATTAAGGATGCTTAAGGTGGACCTGAACTCTTGACCAGGACAGAAGGAAAACAAAAAGAAATGCACCCTGTATGTATGTAGAGAGTTTAGCCTGTCTCATTCCCCCTCATCTGTGTCTAATCACATGTTGTAATTTAATCTCTCAGAGGAGTCAGATGGCCACCTCGGCAGAGCAGCTAATTTGTAAACATAGGATGTTAACCCTATGTCTGCTTCCATGAAAGCAGGAAGTAGACACACGGCAAGTTTATTGCAGGATTTGGTATCACCCGTGACAAAGAAATGTTGTCCTTTAAAGGTTATTATGCTATTGATTTTTTTCAGAGCAGGGAGGAAGTTCTGAGTGCTTTAAGCGACATTGGCCATACCCTGTAATCACATTAAAAAGGCGAACGGTTGTACACAGAAGCAGTAGTTATCGGCTGTGTTTTATCTAATGTGTGGACATGACATGACTATGTAATCTGTAAAATGCTGCAGGAAAAGTTCGTGCTATATATTTATAACTCTGTTGAACAGTTTTGATTGATTTATGCCCACTTTTTCTAACCCTCACACACAATTACTCAATGACCAGGTTTGTGAGATTTGCGGTCTTTGGCATCAATAATTTGCATTGAAATTAAAGAAATCTGACTGACTGCGGCTCATCCCCCTTTTCTGAATTTGGACCCCAGTCACCCAATGACCAACTGTACCAAGTTTCAGGCTTGTGCCATTAACAGTGCAAGAATGGCAGCAATTAAATATTCCCCTTTAAAATGAATAGGTGAATGTTGATTGGCTTTTGTAGGCTCCACCCACTTTTCTGAATATTAACTCTCTAACAACATTTTCAGCCTTATTTCTTCTATCCTGTAAATTCCTATACCTGTTCTAATGTGGTCTGGATTACTGCAGCCTTTCCTAGTTGCACAGTGGCTGTTTTATCTGTTATATAATCTAATCTTCTTTCCTCTGCCAGCTTTGTCAGGCTCAGGCACTCAGGCAGGAATGTGTTGGCCTGCTTGTGATGGGATAGAAGCTATACACACCCTCTCCACGCCTCCTGCAGGCTCTGTGTGAGTCACAGACTGAGCTCCTCTCAGCCTATCACATGCCATGTCTTTTGTTTGTAAACACTGCTTGAAACTGGCAATTACAAGCCAGGATTGCAGCAGGGAGTGGCAGAAACAGCACAGAGGGGCCCAGGAGAACATAATGAATAGAATGGTATGCTTTTTATTGTAAGAATTTTAGAGTACAGATTCTCTTTAAAGGATAACTGAAGTGACATGTGACATGATGATAGACATGGGTATGTACAGTGCGTAGCACACAAATAACTATGCTGTGTTCCTTTTTTTCTTTCTCTGCCTGAAAGAGTTAAATATCAGGTATGTAAGTGGCTGACTCAGTCCTGACTACAGTGTGACCCTCACTGATAAGAAATTCCAACTATAAAACACTTTCCTAGCAGAAAATGGCTCCTGAGAGCAGGAAAGAGATAAAAAGGGTCAACAGTTCATAGATTTTAGCTCTGGCATAATTCAATAAATGTGTCATTGAGCAAAAACAATAAAACAGTTAAAACTTAAAAAGTAGATTTAAATATAAAATAAAACTGTGGAATATCTTAAAAAGTCATTTTTTTAGGAATTGGAAAATAGATACAATTGTTTATTTCATTAGTTTATTTTCACTTCGGGTGTCCTTTAATGCCAGTCACCAACTGTGCAAAGTTTGAGAACCCTGCCATCAACAGTGTAAGAATGGCTGCAGTTTACATTTTACCATCTGTTCAGCCATTGTTGCATGATTGAGTAACAAACTTTCGCATTTATAATATTAGTGAGATAATACTTTATACAGAAAATGGTCCCTAGTTCACGCCTTCATCACATCACGGCTGGACTACTGCAATGCCCTTTATGCTGGCCTCCCCAAAAAGGACCTGCGTCACCTGCAATTAGTGCAGAATGCTGCTGCCAGATTGCTAACAAACCAGCCTCGCCACTGTCACATTACACCGATCCTTCGCTCACTGCACTGGCTACCAGTAGAATGGAGAATACTCGTCAAGATTGGACTGCTGACATTCAAATCCCTGCACAATCTGGGCCCTGGATACATGAAGGACTTGCTGAAGCTGCACCACACCTCTCACAACCTCAGATCAGTAAGTTCTATAAACTTGGTCACTCCCAGAGTGCACCTCAAAAAATCTGGAGATCGAGCCTTCTGTCATGCTGTCCCTACTCTTTGGAACTCCCTGCCACACCCAGTAAAGACAGCACCATCCCTGGAGCTATTCAAATCCAGACTGAAAAGCCACCTGTTTAGCCTGGCATTTCCGGACTTATAAAATTCTTCCTCTGTCCCACGATGGTCTGAGCCATGCTTATGCGCTTTGAGTCCTATGGGAGAAAAGCGCTTTACAAATGTTATTTGTTGTTGTTATATTTTCCCTTCAAGAAAATTACCCATTCTGGTGAAGTCGCAGGAGATTATATTAGCATCCCCGGATCATTCTCCTAAACTAGGCATGAAACAAATAAGCTAAATTTGGAAAGCTTGCAAATTTTCGTCCGTTTTGGCGATTTCTTCCTCGCGGTGAATTTCAAGCCTGTAATTGCGTCCTATCATCGGAGAATATGCACGGAGCCGTGGCCTATTTAAGCGTCCAGTTTCCTGGGATTTTGTGATAAACCAGATTTCCCATCAGACAAGAGAATCGCAGCCTACAAAGAACTTATTTGTTAACCTTGGGCGAGATTGCCGGTTTTAATTAATCTTATTCGGATTGATTGTGTCTTAAACTCCCAGAGCGATACTGAGCTGCCGAGGAGAAAACAGTCTGTCAGGCTGGAAGCTAGCTCTGCGCGGTGACTTTGTGAATGCCCTTCTTGTATGGAAATAAGGGAAAACCCAACATCTCTGGGATTATTACCCATTTTACTTTTATTCTGTATGTAAACCATGATTTAGAAGTGAACAGTAAGTACAGGGTGCAGCCATATTACACGGTTTACAAAGCTTCATGGAATTTTGATGAAGCCCAGGGGTAATGGATGACTGGAGCCGGATGTTGTACGGAAGTGCAGTACCGGGTTTCAGTAAAGGCCACAAATGCCAGGGCCTTGGGCGGCAGCTGGCCAAGGGGCGGCTTGACATAGAAGAGGGTTCGCTGCATATTAAAGGATACCCGAAGTGACATGTGACATGATGAGATAGACATGTGTATGTACAGTGCCTAGCACACTAATAACTATGCTGTGTTCCTTTTTTTCTTTCTCTGCCTGAAAGAGTTAAATATCTGGTATGTAAGTGGCTAACTCAGTCCTGACTCAGACAGGAAGTGACTACAGTGTGACCCTCACTGATAAGAAATTCCCCTTTTTATCTCTTTCCTGCTCTCAGAAGACATTTTTGGCTAGGAAAGTGTTTTATACTTGGAATTTCTTATCAGTGAGGGTCACACTGTAGTCACTTCCTGTCTGAGTCAGGACTGAGTAAGCCACTTACATACCTGATATTTAACTCTTTCAGGCAGAGAAAGAAAAAAAGAAACACAGCATAGTTATTAGTGTGCCTGGCACTATACATACCCATGTCTATCTCGCATATCACTTTGGGTATCCTTTAAAGAAGAAGAGGCTGCAAATGGAATATAGAGGTAGCAAATAAGGAACAACATATGGAAATAGGAAGCTGCTGCCCAAGCGATCGGTAGATCACTGAAGGGAGCTTTTCTACATGAATGCAATAGGGGGCTTGCGAATGGAATAGTAGGGGGATGTTGGACATAGAAAGGGAGCTGCAAGAAAGTTGGCTTTGGGGCAGAAAAAGTATAAATTCGGCCTTACGGACGTGTCACTAGCCAACCGCTCTGTTGCTATTGAAAGCAGATGGGGGAGAGACCATGGCAACGGCAAAAAGGGCAAGGTGAACTGCACATGCACCAAAGAACCTCCTAAAAGGGACAGCAGGAGGATGTGCTGTTGTGACAATGCAGCTCCCCATATCCAGAAGACAAGAATGCTGTATATGACAAGGCTGGAACTTCCTCAATTCAAGACATGTTTATTAATGTAGAAGGAATTTACAATAATTCAGCTTTAAAGAGAAACCGTAACCAAGAACTGAACTTCACCCCAATCAGTAGCTGATACCCCCTTTCCCATGAGAAATCTATTCCTTTTCTCAAACTGATCATCAGGGGGCGCTGTATGGCTGATATTGTGGTGAAACCCCTCCCACAGTGTGATGTCAGCGCCTCACAGCACTGCGGTACTGACATCACACTGTGGGAGCCTTGTTGCATTGTGGGAAATAACAGCTGTTTACAACTGCCAAAAAAGCAAGCAGCGGCTACTTCCACTGACATCACCTGCCAGCAGTGGCTAAATAGAGTACTGGTTAAGGGCACCGCCATTGACATGGGAGACCAGGGTTCGAATCCTGGCTAGGGTCAGCACCTATCCAGTAAGGAGTTCAAGGCAAGACTCCCTAACACTGCAGGGTGGCCTCCTGAGCGCGTCCCAGGGGTTGCAGCTCTTGAGCGCTTTGAGTCCGACAGGAGAAAAGCGCTATATAAATGTGCGCATTATTATTATTATATTATTAGCTGTAAAAATGTCACCATGTGATAAATGTCATAATGTAGATCACGGAAAGGAAAGATTTTACAATGAGCAAACACGGACTAAATCATGTACACATTATTGTATTAATTAATTAAAAAGCACATTTTCTTTCATTAGTTTAACTGGAGTTCCTCTTTAAGTAAACATCTGTGGTTACCCACAATGCACCGCTACTGAATATGCAAATGCCCCCTGAAGCCAGGCTTGCATCCAGAACCGCTGCTAGACGTAAGCCTATAGCTTTACATTTTACAGAGCGATACCAACCCCACATGCAGACAGCCTGTTTCCGGCTTTTGGTCCTCCTCATGGCAGGGATTGATATGGCTGTATAGGATAGGGCTTGGACCAGTACAACACAGTAACCAAGCTGCTCGGGGTGACCCAAAACTACTAGGAAAGTATTGGGGACTAAAAGAGACCGAAATGCCCTCCTAATAAAAAGCAATGCTTAGTGTGGTTTGCCTTCTCAAAACAGAAGGAATTTACAATAATTTAAGTGAACATCTGTGGTTACCCACAATGCACCGCTACTGAATATGCAAATTATCTCTTTATGCCCCTGAAGCCAGGCTAGCATCCAGAACTGCTGGTGTCTAGCACGCCAAGTGTAACTGGGGAGGGGGTGGGGTGTTACAGGAAGTTCAGGAAGGGGTGAGGTGGGGGTGCGGGGGCGGGGGTGTTGTTCAGCACATCAAGCATTATCTTGGGATTAAAAACTGTCCATCAGTTTTGTAGCAGATAAAATTCAAAGCAATGCAAGTGTTGTGACAAGTTCTCTTTAAAGCACCACTATAGTAAAATGAGCCATAAATTCCTTTTCTCCTATGTTGCTGTCACTTACTGTAGGTAGTAGAAATCTAAAATCACCAACAGATTTTGGACTAGCCCATCTCCTCATGGGGGGGGGGGGGGTGTGCTCAGAGTTTTCTTTATTTCCAAAAGCACTTAGTGTATGGCAGTTGCTCTGTACAACTGCCAAATAAGTGTGCAGCAAGCAGGAAGGCTGACCAGCATCTTTGTATACATTTTTTTTTCAGGGAGTATCTTTATAAAGAATAAAGGTCATGCTGAGAATCCCCCATGGTGAGATGGACTAGCCCAAAAGCTGTTGGTTCTGTCAGATTTCCACTACTTACCGTAAGCGACAGCAACATAGGAAAAGAGTAATTCATAGCTCCTTTTTTTTGGAAGAGATGTACTTCTTATTTGTACGAGTTTCCATATATTTTAAACGGTAAGATTTTAATAACAGTGGTCCTGTAAAGCTCCCGCCTCTGATGTTGGAGAGAAGAGTCGGGACAGCAGAGGAAATGCCGGTGTTCCGACGTGATAACCTACACGTCGAATTTGCCTACATCCACTATCAAACGTATAGCAGGAGGGTTAGGGGTTAGGGTTGGGGGAGGGGAAGGGATAGTAAAAGTCTATGGGATGTAGGTTATTTCGACGTGTAGGATAAAGTGTTGGAGCACCGGCAGTAATGAAAGCCTGGCTTATCCTGCAGATGCTGCAAATCACAAGCTAATAACTGAACTCTGCATGACCGTCATCTAATAACACAGAGCCTAACTGATAGGAATATAGATGGAGACGGATATCCATCCAGAGAGACGAGACTCTTCCTGCCTCCAGATACTTATTCTGTAATCTCCTCTTCAAAGCAACTCTGCCCAATCACTCCATTAACATTCACAGTATAATTATGTATGTATGTATGTATGTATGTATGCGGCCCTTCCAGCACTTTGGGGGGCCCGGGGCCTCTAGAAGCCCTGGGGCCCTCATTGCAGTGTCAGTTGTCCGCCCCTGATGGCTTCCCTGCAGACGCTATAATATGTAGGTACTGTAAAAAAGTAAGTGTTTCACTTACCTGGGGCTTCTGCCAGCCCCCTGCTGCCTTCCTGTCCCGCGTCGGTTTCCCACAATCCTCCATTCTCCCGCCACCAGCTTGTTTGGTTAACGTCGATGCGGCAACTGTGCCTGTGCGCCTCAGCCACGCGTATTTTACTCAGCGTTCCCACCCAAACGTTGAGAAAGATACATGTGGCTCAGACGCGCCGCCGCAGTTGTCACCGGTACGACGGTAACAAAACTAGCTGGCGGCAGGAGAACGGAGGATTGTGGAGAACCGACGCGGGACAGGAAGGCTGCAGGGGGCTGGCAGAAGCCCCAGGTAAGTGAAACACTGTTTTTTTTTACTATTCAGTTATACTTTAAAGAAAAAAAATAAATCAATACATTGCACAGTGCAAAAAATAGAAGAGAAATTAAGAAATGATGGATAGTCGCCATTTCATTTGTTCATATTGTTTGATTACCAATCAGCCTGCACGTCATCATCTTTACTACTGGCAGGCATGAAAAAAAAAACACCAACCACACCCACTCACATTGTGATAGGTTAAAAGGTTGCTTTTTTATCGCTATACATAGTCACAGAAGGAGATACTGTATGCTTGTCAGTTGGAAACCGCTGTTCTTTCCCATAATGGCCTCAATTCACTAAGCTTTACCAAACACTTTATCAAACGTTTGACAATTTACCTCATGGGTAAAATCTAATTTTGAATTCACTAAGGTGTTCTATATTTATCGAATGTTTTATCGATAAAACGTTCAATAAATCTATACCACCTTAGTGAATTCAAAATTAGATTTTACCCATGAGGTAAATTATCAAACATTCGATAAAGTGTTTGATAAAGCTTAGTGCAGAGGTGCCCATGCGGTTTGGGCATGTGAGCTACCGGTACTTTGAAAAATTAGCAAACCAAAATGATCTATCTATGAACAATTTTAGGAGCACATTTGATATACAGAATGGAAAATGTAGTGGGGTTGGGATCTACCAAGCAGTCCTTCGCCATCTACTGGTAGATCGCGATCTACCTAATGGGCACCCCTGGCTTTGTAAATTGAGGCCAATGCAACAAGGCTCACAGACCAGAAACTTTCAGGACCTAGGTACTGACATCACACTGTTGGAGGGGTTTCAAAACAATGTCACCCATACATACTCCCTTGATCTATTCAATAAAAGGCAAAGATTTCTCTTTGGAAAGGGGGTATCAAGCTAGTGATTGGAATGAAGTTCAATACTAGGTTACAGTTCCTCTTTAAGGATTTTAAAGAGAACTGGACCCAAAAGGGCATTTGTGATGATCTAACTATCTGTGATACCGCTCAAAACATGTACACTTACCCGCCTGGAATGGTTATTACCTTATACACTTGTGTATAAGCCTAATTTTTTGGCACAAAAAAGTGCTGAAAAGTTACCCCCTCGGCTTATATGTGAGTCAGTGGAGCAGAACAGATGGTGGAGCAGGTGTTGTTACTGGCAGAGGAGTAAGGATTGTGCACTAGTGATCCTGCTCTTGCCAGCTGGCTCCCTGCTGTGTCCATGCACCCCCATCCCCTGCAACATGGTGTGCAGAGTGCGCTACTCAAGAGTACCTGTGTAGTCTTGCGGAGCGTGCAAGCAACGTGTCAGCGGTGCAATGATTGGGGATTCTTCCTGCGTGGCAATTGCTGTGTCTCATATCTTTGATGCCATCTAGTCAATCACTTTTTCTCAAAAGTCTGTAGTCTGTACAGCTCCGACTACCGCTGCCGCCATTCCATCGCTATCCAGTGATTGGTAAAGCTGTATGTGCCCGGCCGCTCGCTCAAGTGGATCCGCCCCCCCCCCGCTCATTAACACTCATACATATTCACTGCTTCTGGCCAATCCGCGCACAGCGGGGCCAGACACAAGGTACAGACAGCGGACCGAAAAACCGAGGGTACTGACGATCAGCAGATCGTCTTGCCACGAACCGCAGTTTCAGTTTTAAACCGAAAAACCATGCAGCCCTAGTGTACGGCCACCTTAAAGGACAGCTGTAGCAAGAGGGATATGGAGGCTGCCATAGTTATTTCCTCATTTAAGCAATACCAGTTGCCTGGCTGTCCTGCTGAGCCTCTGCCTCTAATACTTTTAGCCATAGACCCTGAACAAGCATGCAGCAGATCAGGTGTTTCTGACATTATTGTCAGATCTGACAAGATTTGCTGTATGCTTGTTTCTGGTGTAATTCAGACACTACTGCAGCCGGGCTGCCAGTAGATCAGCATGGCTGCCAAGCAAATGGTTATGTTTAAGAGGAAATAAAGATGGCAGCTTCCATAGCCCTCTTGCTAAAGTTTTCCTTTAAGCCTTTCCCATTTTTTTTTAACTGCTACACTATACAAGGCTCCCAGTGTGTTTCTGTCTCTTTTTTTTCTGTCTTGGAGACACACAAGTTCTTTCAGAACGCCTTCAGCGCTACATATATACATTGTTTTTTGACATTTAATATCCTCCCAAAAGGGGAAAGGTGTACTTATTTTTTTTATATATTTATTTTGTGCTAGACAAGTCAAAAAAACATTTTTTCTACAAATCACTCTACATTTGCTTAAAGCACTTTCCTTTGAACCTGCCAGTCTGACAGGTGAGTCAGGACAAGTTGTTCCGCTGGAATGTCCCAAAGGGCCTGTGTGAGATCTGCCGATCATATGATTATTTTGGAAGATACAACAGAGGAGACCTAATTCTATTTACATTTAAATAATGTTCCAAATGTCTAAAAACAAAGGAAACTTGGGAAAGATCAGCTCAGGTGCAGGCTGAGAACTTGATATACTTGTCAATGTGTAGTTTGCTGATGTATCTGTCAGCATATACTGTGCCGATGTATCTGTCAGCGTGTACTGTACTGATGTATCTGTCAGCGTGTACTGTGCCTATGTATCAGTCTGCGTGTACTGTGCTGATGGATCTGTCAGCGTGTACTGTGCCGATGTATCAGTCTGCGTGTACTGTGCCGATGGATCTGTCAGCGTGTACTGTGCCGATGGATCTGTCAGCGTGCACTGTGCCGATGGATCTGTCAGCGTGTACTGTGCCGATGGATCTGTCAGCGTGTACTGTGCCGATGGATCTGTCAGCGTGTACTGTGCCGATGTATCAGTCTGCGTGTACTGTGCCGATGTATCTGTCAGCGTGTACTGTGCCGATGGATCTGTCAGCGTGTACTGTGCCGATGGATCTGTCAGCGTGTACTGTGCCGATATATCTGTCAGCGTGCACTGTGCCGATATATCTGTCAGCGTGCACTGTGCCGATGTATCTGTCAGCGTGTACTGTGCCGACGTATCTGTCAGCGTGCACTGTGCCGACGTATCAGTCTGCGTGTACTGTGCCGATGGATCTGTCAGCGTGTACTGTGCCGATATATCTGTCAGCGTGTACTGTGCCGATATATCTGTCAGCGTGCACTGTGCCGATGTATCTGTCAGCGTGTACTGTGCCGACGTATCTGTCAGCGTGTACTGTGCCGACGTATCTGTCAGCGTGCACTGTGCCGACGGATCAGTCTGCGTGTACTGTGCCGATGTATCTGTCAGCGTGTACTGTGCCAATGTATCAGTCTGCGTGTACTGTGCCGACGTATCTGTCAGCGTGTACTGTGCCGACGTATCTGTCAGCGTGCACTGTGCCGATGTATCTGTCAGCGTGTACTGTGCCGACGTATCTGTCAGCGTGCACTGTGCCGATGTATCTGTCAGCGTGCACTGTGCCGACGTATCTGTCAGCGTGTACTGTGCCGACGTATCTGTCAGCGTGCACTGTGCCGATGTATCAGTCTGCGTGTACTGTGCCGATGGATCTGTCAGCGTGTACTGTGCTGATGTATCTGTCAGCGTGTACTGTGCCAATGTATCAGTCTGCATGTACTGTGCCGATGTATCTGTCAGCGTGTACTGTGCCGACGTATCTGTCAGCGTGCACTGTGCCGATGTATCTGTCAGCGTGCACTGTGCCGACGTATCTGTCAGCGTGTACTGTGCCGACGTATCTGTCAGCGTGTACTGTGCCGATGTATCAGTCTGCGTGTACTGTGCCGATGGATCTGTCAGCGTGTACTGTGCCGATGTATC
Organism: Hyperolius riggenbachi; assembly: GCF_040937935.1. Taxonomy (NCBI): domain Eukaryota; kingdom Metazoa; phylum Chordata; class Amphibia; order Anura; family Hyperoliidae; genus Hyperolius; species Hyperolius riggenbachi. The sequence continues at coordinate 28,890,910 of NC_090650.1, read as the reverse complement.
TGTCAGCGTGTACTGTGCTGATGTATCTGTCAGCGTGTACTGTGCCAATGTATCAGTCTGCATGTACTGTGCCGATGTATCTGTCAGCGTGTACTGTGCCGACGTATCTGTCAGCGTGTACTGTGCTGATGTATCTGTCAGCGTGTACTGTGCCAATGTATCAGTCTGCATGTACTGTGCCGATGTATCTGTCAGCGTGTACTGTGCCGACGTATCTGTCAGCGTGCACTGTGCCGATGTATCTGTCAGCGTGTACTGTGCCGATGTATCTGTCAGTGTATACTGTGCTGATGTATCTGGCAGGACACACTACACAGAGCACTAGTGCAATTGAAAGCACTGCTAACGGTCAGCCCCAGGCCTAATCCTACCTGTAGTTAGGAACACTGTGGATTGGCTATGCCTTGAATGCACAAAGGGGAGGGGCAGTAAGTAAGGAAGCTGAAATAGCAGTTTGCCAACATCCTTGCAACATGTAGTGTTGAAGTGAAGGGATTGCTTTTATCTTTACAAAACAAGGGATTTTTGTTTTTAATCTTAATTCAGATTTGAAAAAATAAATAATACCACACAAATAAAAAACAAAAAACAGTGCGACTCCTCAGTCTGCAAAGAGATGCAGATCAGAGGCTGGCTCAGTGTTTAGACCGCGGACATCTTGTAAAGGTCACCTGTGGTGTTACAAAGGGCACGTCAGTCTGGACAAAATCATGAGGTAAATCACGCGCTACACACAGAACTGGAGAGTAAATAGACCAATAGTAATACTACAACTAAAAGTTAAAAAAAATTAAAATCAACACACATTTACATTATAAACATTTTGTTTACCTCCCACACTCCCAAAACTACCCAAATAAAATGTTTGATATATATATAAAAAAAACAAAAAAACATTACAATTAAAAAAAAAACCAAACATGTAAATATTTACCTAAGGGTCTAAACTTTTTAAATATCAATGTAAAGATGACATATTTCTATATTTTTATTATTTTAAACTTGTAAATAGTGATAGATCCAAACGGAAAAAAATGCACCTTTATTTCCAAATAAAATATTGTCGCCATACATTGTGATAGGGACATAATTTTAACGGTGTAATAACCGGGGCATATGGGCAAATACAATACGTGAGTTTTAATTATGGAGGCATGTATTATTTTAAAACTATAATGGCTGAAAACTGAGAAATAATCAATTTTTTCCGTATTTTTTTTATTCTTCCTGTTAACATGCATTTACAGTAAAGTGGCTCTTAGCAAAATGTACCCCCAAAGAAAGCCCAATTGGTGGTGGAAAAAACAAAGATATAGATCAGTTTATTGTGATGAGTAGTGATAAAGTTATAGGCTAATGAATGGGAGGCGAACATTTCTCAAGTGAAAACGACGGAACGCGAATGGGTTAAAAAAAAAAAAGGTAAAATACTTTGTGTAAGCACAGATCCCTTCTTTAATTGGATGCTGAAGTGTACATAACTACGTGAAATGATAATATGAGAAATGAGTGTGCACTGGAATGTTTTGTGTAGTTTCATTAACCAGAGACTATCTGTATATATAAAACTGTGACTACACCGTGCCTTTAATGCTGGCGGGAACGGGCAGCAGTGAGGGTCAGTGGTAAGGATAGGGATTCTGGCAGAGAGTGGATGATCATCATCCCTCAGCACAGCCAATCACAAGAGCCGGATTTCCGGCCACTCCAGCGGTAGAAGCACCGGAGCCGGAGGCATGGCTGGCAGCCGTTTACCTGCCCTGTAAGTTCAGCGCCTGTAATGGTTTCCCAAGCCGGGGAGCAGAAAGCCTGTAATTAAATGAGGAAAGGATGCAATTATAAGAGCAGGAAATAAATCCTGGCAATGCAATAATGGACAATAAAGTAATGAGCCCAGGGTAATTGATTCTGGTTACAGCAAGCCTGCACGTTATCGCGTAGAAGCGGCCGGCCGCGGCTGGGAGGAGGGCAAGAGTTCACCTCCCCAGGGCAGATGCATCAAAACAGTTTATTTATCCCATCCTGCAGCCTCTGTTTTGTGCTTCTCTTCCTCCAGCAGCAAAATGTTACAGGAGGATTCCAAGAGGCACAAAATAAAATATGTCACGGGCGATATTTACAAGCTGCATGCTTGCTTCAGGTGTGCGATTTAGACACTATAGAAACCAAGAGATCAGCAGGATGCCAAGCAAAATATATTGTTTAACCCTCCTGGCGGTTGATTTTTTTCTGCAAATATGCAGAAATCCTTTTTTTTTTTATTTATTTATTGTTTCATGTAAAGCTACCAGAGTGGTAGCTACATGAAACACCACTAGAGGGCGCATGTGTTCCTCTAGTGCGATCGTCGCCGGCATCAATAGCAAACAGGGGAACGCGTATATAACGCGTTCCCCTGTTTGGCTTCTCCTGTCGCCATGCCGACGATCGGAAGGACGTCATGGACGTCAGCCGACGTCCTGACGTCAGACGCCTCAGATCCAGCCCATAGCGCTGCCTGGAACTCATTGGTCCGGGCAGCGCAGGGCTCTGGCGGGGCCCTCTTCCGACGCTGTGTGCAGGCGATCGCCGCAGAGCGACGGCGATCAAGCTGTACGCGTGGCTAGCAAAGTCCTAGCTGCGCGTACAGCACTTTAAATGGGGCAAATCGCCCCACCAGGGGCTGAGATATCTTCCTGTGCGTGAGCTCGGGCTTACCGCCAGGAAGGTTAAAGTGTACCTGACATAAAAAGACCAGCCCCCTCTGGCCTGATCCTTCCCTTGCCGCCATCCTCTGCCTCCTGGATCCTCCGTAAGGGCTCCCGGTATCTTCGATCAGTCGAGGCGCATGCGCAGTGCGGCCCGTTCACTTCCCCGTCTAGCTCCCTCGGCCAGGAGAGTTCTGAGCCTGGGCAGTAGTACTGTGCAGGCGCAGAGAGCTAAAAGCAACGGGAGCGCGGCTGAGCTGCACATGCGCAATAAGCCTCGACTGGCTGAAGATACCGGGAGCCCTTACGGAAGACAGCGGCGTGCGACCGCCGGATCCAGTGTATTTGTACTCATTTTACCTGGGAATTGTCTCCATTTTGATTTTTACCTATTACTATGTGGGAAGAAGGCGTGCTCCTCGCAGGAGATGGTGGGTGCACCAGGCAGGTAGCTACTGCACCTGTAGAATCAGGTCCTCAGGTGTGTAGGGCCTCACCTCTTCGTCCGACATGCTGCCAAATATCTCCAGCCACAAGTCACTGCTGCTCCACTCCTCAAACGCTGGGCCCATGTGTTACCATCCAAAATGGCTGCTATCACCATAGAAAACGCATAGGAAGTGGGTAGAATGTCCAGATTTTATAGCCAGCGTGTTGCCTCCTTTCCATTTCTCATTGGTTTCAGCTGTGCGGATGGTGCAGTCAGGATCCGGTCCGGGTGCGGCGGCCGGATCCGACGTACGTGAAAAATAGAGCAAGTTGGAAAAGTGTCCAGAGTCCGTATCCGGTCCGGGTGGAACGGACGAGTATGTACGCATCCATAGACTATCATTGGATTGCCAAACGTCCGTTCCGTTTGTACAGTATACGTTCCGGATCCGGTCCGGAAAATCCTGACTGCTAACGCAAATGTGAACCCGGCCTAAGTAATGCTTGGTGAAATTTGTCTTCTTAAAACAGAAGGAAACTTGCATTAATTCAGCTATAAGTGAAAATTTGTGTTTACCCACAATGCACCACTACTGAATATGCAAATGATCTCTTTTCACCCCTGTGAGCCAGGCAAGCATCCAGAACCGCTGGTGTATAGCAAGCCTATAGCTTTAAATATTACACAGCCACACCAACCCCACATGTAATCAGTACACGGCAGGGATTGATATGGCTGTATGGAATGGAGCTTGGACCAGTACAACAGAGTAATCAAGCAGCTCAGAGTAACCACAAATGTTCACTTATAGCTGGATTATTGCAAGTTTCCTTCTGTTTTAAGAAGGCAAATTACACCAAGCATTGCTTATTAGTAGGAGGGCACTTCTGTCTATTTTGTCCCCCTATACATTCCTAGTGGTTTGGGTCACCCCAAGCTGCTTGGTTACTCTGCACTCTAAGTAAACAAACATTCCGCAGTGCTGCACCTGACAGGACTAAAGAGGTTGCCACCTGTGATACATTTCATAATGTAAATCAGTGTGAGGAAATGTTCACTACAGTTCCTCTTTATGTTCTAGGTTATGTTCTTCAGACCTGGAGAGAGTTGGTGATCTGGCGCACCGCTGTAGACAGCAGAGCACACGTTTATTAAAGGGAACCTGAAGCGAGTAAAATTATTTATAATAAACACATGACGTAGCTGCAAATGAATATTACATCCTTACCTCACTGTCAGTTTCTCTCAGAAGCTCACCATTTTCTTCTTACAGTGATTCCTTCCAGTTCTGACAATATTTTGTCAGAACTGAAATATACCAGTTGCTGTCAGTGATATATCAGCTGCTGTCAGTTACAACTGAATGTGCAAGGTAATGTCCATGTTTCCCTATGGCTCAAGTGGGCGATACTACAGTTTAACAGTGTGCTGACCAGGAAGCTGTTATGGGATGGTAATTTTTATAATGGAGGACGGAGAATTTCACTGATCACAGTGGACAAACATGACGCGGGAGAGGAGAGATTGATGACTTGACTACACGAGAGGTAAGTATGACCTATGTATGGTTATTTTGACTTTTTTCTTTCAGTTCAGGTTCTCTTTAAGCAGCATCAGCTTGTAGCGGCTGCAGCCCCGGACAGATTTGCAGGAACAAGAACCTGGTGTACGCTGCTGCCTGGTGCTGACAGTTCAAGCCGGCCCCCTCGTCACTCCTGGTGGGGGGCTCGCGAGCAGCAGATGGGAAGTAGGTGTCGCTGGCGGGCATGTAAAATGTAACCCCCCCTCTTTATAATTCCCAGACTGACTGAGAACCGTCTGTCACGAGGCCGAACTAAATCCAGGAACTTTATTTCTGTAAGGGATATGAGAATGCAGCTGTTGACTTTATGGTGCGCAATAAAAACGTGACGAGCCCATCAGCTGCCCGTCTCGTATAAATAAATCAGCCAAGGAACAGGATCACATGACCGCACTTGTCCAAAACCTCAGCTTATAGTAACTCCAGGTGACGTGTGACATGCAGAGAACAAAACATTATTGATCAGTGGTGTAACCTTAAAGAGACACTGAAGTAGGCCTGAACGATTTTAGGAAAAAATTGAATTGAAAGATTTCTGTCTGAAATTGCGATTTCAATTCGATTCACAATTTCCTTCAAATCAAGCTTTGTTCCCCCTCAGTGCCTGTTTGTTCCCCCTCTGTCCCCCTGTCTCTCTTTGTGCCCCCTTTGCCTCTTTATGCCTCCTCTGGGTCTCTCTCTTGCCCCCTTTGTGTTTCTGTGCCCGCTCTGTGTCTCTCTGTGTCTCCTCTGTCCCCCTGCATCAGTTCTGGACATAGCTTCCAGCATGAGTCCAGCGATGCCGTCTATCCTCTTCACCTCCTGCAGGCTCTAATGCACTGAATACTTCCTGTATGTCATGTGACCTACAGGAACCTGGAGTTTTGCCAAGCACAAGAGCAGGCAGACGGTGATAGATGATGGACAGCGTTGGACTCGTGCGGAAGGTATGTCCAACACTGCGGGCCGCATGCGCCGGGACTTTGGGGAAGTTTGAAGCCACTTCTTCAAACTTCCCCCATGTGGAAATGACGTGATCGCGATAATTGCCGCTTTGACTATTCCGAAATTGTGATCTTGGTGGTCGCGATTTCGCTTTAAATTCGATTTATCTTTCAGGCCTACACTGAAGCGAAAAAAAAAATGATGATATAATGATTTGTATGTGTAGTACAGCTAAGAAATAAAACATTAGAAACAGAGATAGGAGTCTAATATTGTTTCCAGTACAGGAAGAGTTAAACTCCAGTTATCTATGCAAAAGAGCCATTGTGCTCCTGGACTTCCTAAGTCACAGAGAGCTCTGTCTTCTGAAGCTTATTTTCTCAAGTGTCTGTAAATGTATTTTCTTTTTCTCTGCAGAGCACAGTTCAAAAGTTCACTAGCCCGCTCTGTAAAATCATTTAGAATTCTGAGTAGTGTGTAAAACTGCAAATATTAGAGAATGATGCAATGTTATGAATATAACGGAAAATAAAAATATGAGAATATTTTCTTTGCTACTAATGTTCTAGTAATTATCTTTACTACACAACTAATTCATTATTTCATTATTTTTTTTCAGCTTCAGTGACTCTTTAAATCATGGGGCCTCCCAGTGAAACGGATGGGTTCCCGTTTACAACCCCCTCGCATGCCCCTCGAGGTGAGTAATCACTTTAACCACTTAAAGAGAATCTGTATTCACAAAATGAAGTATAAACAAACATCCCTGCCTGTTTGGGGTCATCTCCTGGCCCCCTCTGTAATATTTTGGCTGCTCTCCGCTGCAATAAAGAGGGTAAAAAAACCGTTTTATAAACTGTTTTGTAAACAGAAAAGATGGCCACCAAAACAGGAAGTACATCAGCAGAGCAGTGAACTCAGTTAATACGCAGTGAGTACACAGAGAATTCAGTGAGTTACACATTGAATTCAGTCTCCAGAGGTTATGTGCAAGTTTTGAAAGAGCTGTGCGTCAATGAAGCATGACAAGCTGTGTCTTGGCTCTGCACTCGTGTCAGCCTGACAGGCAGCTTCCTCCTCAGCCAGCTATTCTTTGTTCAGTTTATCAGTCTGTGTTTATCAGCCTCACAGATAGCAGACAAGCTGACAGTGAGAGGAAGGGACATTGTCTGTGAGGAATAATCACAGGAGCGCTGGAGGGGCTTGGAAGGAGTTAACTTGTTCACATTACTGAAGAGTTGGCAGCCTTCCAGACACAGCCGACAAATCCGACAGGGGAAAGATAAGTTCATTTATTACAGAGATGGTGCAAGTAGAAAGTGCTGCAGTAAGCCAGAGCACAATGGAACAGCCTAAAGGCCCATACACACGTCTGATTTTTCGGAACGACAGGTCGTTTGAACGTCCCGTCGTTCAGACGTCCGCCCGCTAAATCGGGTACAGACTATCGTTCGTGTGATAAGACTGAGTTTGAGCGATCCGGCCGGCAGTAGCAGCTTTCCAACAGACCTGATCATGTTCGGCTATTCCCACTGGAGCCCATCGGAAGGCTGCTACCGCGCCTGATCAGGTGCGCGGCTGGTAAATATTTACATCACTGCTGTTCGGGGCTGCTAGTGCTGGAGCCCGGAGGGTGAAGAGGATAGGGAAGCCTCATTGGGATCCAGAGGCTTACCCCTCCTAAGGCAAGTACCCCCCAGGGGCTCTTATTTTTTATTTGAATTTTTTTACATATCGGGGATGTGGGTGATCCAAAAATTGGACTGGAGAGGGTTAACAGCCAGAAATCCAACTACGGAGTACCCCCGCCTGCATTAAGCTTTTAGCCCGGGCTCCAACTGAGAGCAAAGTGTTTATATATTCTTGTTCAGTTCCCTGCTTACTCCTGTATAAGATTCTGCATTCGTTGGGAGACAAGTCGTACTGTAAGAACAACCAGGAACCTCAGAAGATGTCGTGAGTCTGGTGCGCCCAGCGCCGCCGCCGCGCAGAACATAGCCATGTCAGGGAGTCACGGGACAGTAACATTTTATTCCTGCACAGCAGACGCGAGCCCGGCACCTGAGTGATACTTCACAGATGCCAGCAGACAGGCAGGCAAGCGGCTAGAGTCTGATGTGATTATACTTTATAATTTATTCATCTGTAAGATACAAGCTGCGCACAGAGTCAGCGCTGCTCCATGCCCATCTAATTGTCAGCCACTATCAAATTATGTTTTCCATGACAATTTACTCTCCCGTGGTCTCACACACACAAACACACAGAGATACAGACACAGAGATAGACAAATACACACACACAGATACAGACAAATACGCATGCACAGATACAGACAAATACACATGCACAGAGATGCAGACAAAGACACCCACAGACAGACAGACACACAGACAGACACACACACACACAGAGATGCAGACAAAGACACCCACAGACAGATAGACACACAGGTACAGACACACACACATACAAACACACACAGATATATATACGCGCGCACACACACACACACACACACACACACACACACACACACACACACACACAATGACAGCCACATACACATCATACAGACACACACAGATATATATACGCGCGCGCACACACACACACACACACACACACACACACACACACACACACACACACACACACACACACACACACACACACACACACACACACACACACACACACACACACACATGCAGACAAAGACACCCACAGACAGACAGACACAGACACACACAGATATATATACACACACACACACACATCATACACAGAGATACAGGCAAAGACAGCTACATACACATCATACACCGAGATACAGACAAAGTCATCCTCATACAGACAGAAAGACACACATACAGACACACACACGCACAGATAAAGACACCCACATACAGACAGACACGCACACATACACACACACACATCAGACAGACAGACAGACACACACACACACACCATACACCGAGATAAAGACAAAGTCACCCACATACAGACAGAAAGACACACATATACTGATACACACATACAGACAGAAAGACACACATACACACATACAGACAGACACACACATACATACAGGCACACACACACACACGCACAGATAAAGACACCCACATACACACACACACATACACAGATACACACAATTAGAGAAGATCTGAAAACATGAAACCGCCGCTTTGCAACGATTAACTGTGAACGGGTGAAATTAAAAATTTAATACGCTGGTGTCGCGGTCACAACAACGACACAGATTTTCTTTGAGGAAGACAAAAAAATGGGAGAGCATGTATCAATGTTAGCTGCTGTAGTACGGTACATCCAGGGAGAATCATGTATGTTGGCGAATACTGTATGGCCCATCGGCTTTCTTTTGTTTCTGCTGATCTTGAGGAGCTAAGATGAGAGTTTCAGTGTTCAGACCAGTTCAGATTCCTGGCAGACGCCGCACAAATGTCTGCAGGCGGCTCCAAATACAGCAGAAACAAATCAAAGTACAATTTTTTGCCATCTCCCTGAAGCCATATGTGACATGGCAAGATTAAAATATACACATATAGTTCTATCCCTACTAAGAAATGATCAGAAGTCCCTTTCTGTTTACCAGTACAACTTGAGTTGTTTTCTATGCAAAAGAGCTTGTCAAATACAGTCCGGTTTCCTGAATAGTGAACAGAAGCCAAAATATCTGAGAAAAGTGAGATAAGGATAATGAGATTTTACTGCAGTAAAGCTTGAAGGGTCTTAGTTCTATATTCTTTTCAGCAAAACAAAGCAGACCATGGTGGGAAGTGTCAGTTTATACGATAAACTGACAGAAGTCAGGAGAATAAAGGACAGGAGTGATAACCAGCGCTTTCTTCAAGGCTCGAAATGCCTGTTCTAATTCTGGGCTCCGAGTAACCTTATTGGGTTGTTTTTTTACCCGTGACATTGGTCAGTGGTTTAGGAGACAGGTACCAACAGGTATTCCTTGCCATGTGACTGCATGTTTCCTTAGGTGGGAAACAATTAAAACTGAGGTGGATGGGGTGATGGGAAGGTTTATGGGGCGGATTTAATGGATTGTGATGTGTTTCCTTTAGGGGTGGAACCGGCTTCCTCTCTAGTGCAGTATTCTCCCCAGGCTTTTAGCTGGGTGCTCCACCCGGCTAATTTTGGTGAGCACCCGGTTGTCATTGGCTGACCTCCTCATCCTCCTCCAATGCAGTAAGCAGAGTTACACAGAGAAGCACCAGCCCTGTATTCTCCCATTGAGCCCCACCTGGCTATTTTTTTTTACCACCCGGCTGGAAAGAAATTCTGGGAAGAACACTGCAGCGTCTAGCCGTCCTCAAGGATGAGTTGTTACAGACTGTACTTGTTTTTTTGGTGGTAGACCTTCCCTATATGGGCCTATTCAGGGTCTGGCGACTGCCTACTCTGAGCCCGAGGTACTGAACCTCTATCATGGCAATACCACATTTGTTGGCCTTAAAGAGGAACTCCAGTGAAAATAAACTTATGAGATAATGAATTGTATTGTGGCTAAGAAATAGAACATTAGCAGCACAGAAGAGAGTCGCATATTGGTGGTAGGCAGTCCACAAATGATGGATAAAGTCCATCAGCACGGTGGCATAGTGGTTAGCGCTCGCTCCTTGCAGCGCTGGGTCTCCGCTTCGAATCCCAGCCAGGGTCAACATCTGCAAGGAGTTTGTATGTTCTCCCCGTGTCTGCGTGGGTTTCCTAGGGGTACTTCAGTTTCCTCCCACATCCCAAAAATATACAGATAAGTTAATTGGCTTTCCCCTAAAATTAGCCCTAGTCTCCGATACATACATAGACATATGACTATGGTAGGGACTAGAGATGGCCCGACTGTTCGCTTGCGAACACTACATGGGGAATGACCTCGGGGTCAATTCCGCGTTCGCAAGCTTCCTTAATACTGCGCAGACGCATTCCCGGGGGCGGCGCGGCCTTGATCACGTGCCCGCAGGCAGGAGCGCTCTGCGTGACGTCATGCGCATGCAATCAAGGACGCGCGGGCCCTGGGAAAGCCTCTGCGCAGTATTGAGGAAGCTTGCGAACGCGGAATTGACCCCGAGGTCATTCCCCATGCAGTGTTCGCATGCCAACAGTTCGGGCCATCTCTAGTAGGGACTAGATTGTGAGCTCCTCCGAGGGACAGTTAGTGACAAGACAATATACATTGTACAGCGCTGTGGAAGAGGTTGGTGCTATATAAATACTAATAATAAAGTCCAAAACTCTCCCCGCTTCAAACTAGCAATTGGGGGAGATAGCGTGCAGTATAAAGACTCTGTGCGAAACCTTGGGGTGATCCTGGATGGAAATCTAACACTCAGCAGGTATCAAGCCCTCATTCTTCCATCTGAGAAATATAGCGAGAATCAAACACCTTATCCCAGCTGAAGACCTACCTGCCCTGGTTCATGCATTTGTATCTTCCCGCCTAGACTACTGCAATGCCCTATTCATAGGATCTACAGATAAGGTTCTGCGCCCCATACAGCTAATACAGAATACTGCAGCCAGACTCCTAGCCAATGCCCACCGCAGCGCACACATCTCCCCAGTACTGCAACGCCCCATTCATCAGATCGCCAGATATTACAAGACAAGACAAGACAAATAACATTTATATTGCGCTTTTCTCCTTGCGGACTCAAAGCGCCAGAGCAGAGCAGCAGCCACTAGGACGCGCTCTATTGGCAGTAGCAGTGTAAGGGAGACTTGCCAAAGGTCCCCTACTGAATTAGTGCTATCTTACTGAACAGGCAGAGCCGAGATTCGAACCCTGGTCTCCTGTGTCAGAGGCAGAGCCCTTAACCATTACACCATCAGCCAACTGCTATTACAACTAGTTCAGAATGCAGCAGCCAGACCTCCAGCCCATGCCCCCCCCCGCCCGCAGCTCACACATTTACCCGGTAAGGCCCTAAACCACATGGGACCCAAATACATAGCGGATCTATTGGAACTTTATGCCCCTCCACGCACCCTCCACTATGCCAACAAGATGAATCTGGTTATTCCCAGGAGTCACGTAATTAAATTTGGTGCTCGGTTCTTTTCCTATGCAGCCCCTACTCTACGGAACTCACTTCCACAATCAGTACGAGAGGCTCCTACTCTGGACAGCTTTAAGAAAAAGGCTAAAAACGTACCTCTTCTCCAGAGCCTTTGAAACGTCAGTTATCTACGCAAAAGAACACCTGGGACTCCAGTCATCTGCTCCACGCGTCTTCTGGATAATCTGCGGAGTTGTACTGTGCACCTATGATTGTGCTGGAATGCTTTCTGCTCTTTCTGCTTTGCTGCTGGCGTGGCTTGTGCCACAACTAACTTGATCACTGTAACCTTGCTGGATGCTTACGATCCACATGGCATCCAGTTTTGATGCTACTATTTGCAGTTCTAATTAGCCATCAGCTTTTTGCAATTCCAGGACTCTGCCTAAGTTTACATCCTGGGTGCTTGTGGCTGTGTGTGTGTTTGTGTGTGTGTTTGTGCATGGGTTGTGTCTACTGTGGTGGGATGGCGCTTTACTGATATTTCGTGGTAACATTTTGTGTTATGAATAAAGTTTTTCTACGTTTTGTTTTAACTACCTAAAGACCGCCCCACGCCAACGGGCGTGGACGCGGCGGCAGCCCCAGGACCGCCTAACGCCAATTGGCATCAAGTCCTGGGGCTCTAATTTGCATGAGATTGCGCGCACGCTGCGCGCGCATCTCCTGTTCGGGGGTGGAGCTCCACCCCCTCTTCAGTCTCCGAGCGGCAATCGCCGTCTATTTACATGTACAGCGCTGCGGCGGCAGCACTGTACTGGGGACAGCCGTGTGACACGACTGTCCCCTCCTGAGGCTGGGGACTGATCGGCTGTCATAGGCTGAAGCCTATGACAGCTGATCACCCTGATTGGCTGGCGGGGGGAGGGAGGGAGGGAGGGAGGGAGCAGGGGAAATAAATTAAAAAAAAGGTATTTTTTATTGTAAAATAAATATTTATATAAAAAATAAATAAAAAAACTTTGGAGCGATCAGACGCCACCAACAGAGAGCTTTGTTGATGGGAGGATAAGGGGGGGGGGAAATCACTCGTGTGCTGTGTTGTGCGGCCCTGCAGCTTGGCCTTCAAGGGAACCAGAGGCCCCAGGAAAAAGATTATATACATACCTGGAGCTTCCTCCAGCCCCATACGCACGGACCGCTCCCACGCCGCCGTCCTTTGCTGCCTGGATCCGCCAGTACCGGGTCCCGTCATGGCCGCCAGACGTGGCCAATTGTCCGCATCACACGGGGCGCCCTCCATATACGTACGCATGAGGCTGCCTACTGCGCAGCCGCATGCGTACGGTTATGGAGGGAGCCCCTGTGATGCGGACAATTGGCCGCGTCCGCCGGAAGTGACGGGACCCGGTACCGCCGATCCAGGAAGCGGAGGATGGCGGCGTGGGAGCAATCCAGGCTTATGGTGCTGGAAGAAGCCCCAGGTATGTATAAAAGCTTTTTGTTTTTTTTTATTATGTTCCTCTCTGGTTCCCTTTAAAGCTGCAGTGGCCAATTTAGCAATAATGAGCATGGTCTTTAGGGGGGTGTTTGTGTGGTATGGCTAAGAATAGAACATTAGTAACAAAGAAAAGAGTCTCGTATTATTCCCAGTACAGGAAAAGATGAAAAACTTCATTTGTTTATGCAAAATAGTTCTCAGAGCTCTCGTTACAGTCCTGTTTTCTGAAGCACTTATACATCAAAGAATCAGTGTGAGACAACTTGAGATAAGGTTTTACTGCAGGGAAGTTCAAAGGGTCATTAGCTCTGCTCTGTTTCACAGTTAAAAAAAAAATACAGAGTGTAGTTTGAAAACTGCAAATATTACAGAATAGTGCAATGCTATTAAAAAAAAAAAAAGAAAAAAAGCTATATAAGTGAAAATAAAAATATGAGACTTTTCTTTGTTACGAATGTTCTATCAATTATCCGTACTACACATGCAATTCATCATACTTTTTTTTCCGCTTCAGTGTCAAAAGGCCAAAAGGGGTGATAAATGCAGATTTCTCTCTCGTCTTTGGCAGGAGCGGAATCTGCTAGTATCCACAGTTCCAGTCCATGATTGTCAGATAGCTGGTGGATGTCAGCTGATCCACCAATTCATCAACGTGAAACATGGGATACGGCACGACATGTGGTGATGTCCTTCAGTCTCCAGTAGTTGACACAGAACTGGGTCGGCTTGTCCGTTTTGGGGACTAGAATTACCAGAGTGGCCCATGGATTAGAAGATTTCTGGATGACTCCTCACTGCAGCATCTCCTTAATCTCTGGCTTGACCTCAGCCTCTATCCTTCTGGTGAGGTGTGATGCGGGCCCTGCTGCAAGGGCTTGTGGGTCACTGTGTCAACTCTGTGAACTGCTAAGTTGGTTTAGCCAGGGAGTCCTGAGAATGTTGCGCTGTGCGCACCTAGGAGTGTGGTGAGCTGAAGATGCTGGGGTTATGAGAGGTGGGGGATGATGTTCAAATCTTCTGCCATGTCTTCCGCTAGCAGGTCTATCAGTGAATCTGGCTCGTCGTACATACTGCTCTCTCTTCTCATGTGCCTTCAGAATGCCTTCTGTCACTTACCTCACAGACTTACCAGGTAAGCAACTGGATTCACCAGTTTCAGAATGGTGTATGCCCCCCCCCCCCCCCCCCCCCCGGGCAGCCTGCAGTTTGTTCTGCCTGGTAGGGAGTTGAGCCTATACCTTCTGATCTACCTTGTATGACCGTTCTCTAGCGTGCTGGTCATACCAGGCCTTCTGCTTGGTCTGTGCCTTTGGCAAATTTCACAATGAATGACTTCCACTTGTCCCGGAATTTCAGGACATACTCAACCACAGAGACTTCTGAGGGGTCTCCTTTATGCTCCTAGGTCTCCAGGAATTAGTTTTAATGGCCCACAGATGTTTCGTCTATGTTGGAGTTCAAAGGGTGAGAGCCCAGTGGACTCCTGTGACACTTCTCTATAAAAAAAAAATAAAAAAAAAAATATGGAAACTTTTGGACTTCTGATCACATACATGTGCTGGCTCGTGGGTACCTTACCAGTCTGTGGGAGAGATGCGTCTGCACAATCCCAGGTGTACTGACCTACCAGAATGTTTCTAGACCAGGCATGGGCAAACTTGGCCCTTCAGCTGTTAAGGAACTACAAGTCCCACAATGCATTGCAGGAGTCTGACAGCCACAGTCATGACTCATAAAGGCAAATGCATTGTGGGACTTGTAGTTCCGTAACAGCTGGAGGGCCAAGTTTGCCCATGCCTGGTCTAGACTGTGGAAAGACACTTATGAACATCTAAGTGTGCTGACCTAATGGAACCTTTGTAGACTGTGGGAGGGACACTTCAGAACATCTGCGTGTGCGGACCTATTAGCACTTTTTCTAGACTAGACCGTAGGAGGGACATTTCTGAACTTCTAGGTAAGCGGACTTATCAGTATCTTTCTAAACTGGACTGAGGGAGGAACACTACTGAATACCGACAGTAGGTGTTGTGCTGACCTATAGGAACCTTTTTAGACTGTGGTAGGGACACGTCCGAACATCTAGGTGTGCTGACGCATGGGACACTTTCTAGAACGTGGGCCAAAATAAGGTCATTGTTCTCCAGAAAAGGCAGTGGAAAAGTGTCAGAACTATATAAAGGCATGACAATAAGAATAATAATTATATTGCTACTCAGGCGGTCTTCTCAAGCAATGTAGAATACATTTATACACAAACAAACCTTAATGAAGATATAAAGGCAAACAGGGACTCACTTTAGCAGACGGCTCATGCCATAGCGGGACGCATAGTGCAGCGGAGTGTTGTGTTGGTAGGGTTCCCCGTAGGACGTATTGGGGTCAAGCGACTCCTTCAGCTGTGGATTGCCCTCGTAGATCTGGTAGGCCAAGTTCTCGTCCCCGTTGATCAAGGCTTTGCGGAACTTCGTAGTGGCGTTTCCCATGGTAGTCTTGAGACCGGCACTCGTCTACCCCACGTTCAGCCGATTGCCAGAATAACCCACAGCATTCCATCCATCCGTCCTGCAAAACAACAAGGAAAGATTACTGCACCCCGTCCTTAACGTTCTCCATAAAGCTCCTGCTAGGCTTGGCTGCACAGTTTCAAAGCACAAAGTTAAAGAAAGAAAAAAAACAGTGCAATCAAACTTTAACAAACTTCTCAACTGTAAAATCCTTCTCCCCGACAGGCTGAAGGCCCAGAGATGGGGTTTCATAAACCTGTAATTTTGGATATATCCAGAGAGGAGAGGACAGATCAAAGGCTTCCTGTCACCTGACTTTACGCAAACGCCCAGAAACTTCTGAAACGGACGATTTTACGTATATATATTTGCCAAAGAAAAAGATTTGAAGAAAGTGAAATCTTTTTCCTCCCATCCTCACAGCCCCTTACTGATGTTTAAAGGTCACAGAGGCAGACAGAGCAGGTCATCAGAAAATAGTTTTGATGTCTGGAAATGTGGAATTTTTTTTTCTACAGAGACATATTTCTGCTCTTCAAGAGATCAGAAATCTGACGTGCGGAGAAAAGCTGTGCGCAGCACCACCGCCGAGCATGCTCGAGTCAGGTGTGTCTGAGGTTTGATGGATGAGCGATTCTGCCAGCAAATAGGGAAATATTGAACCGAGCTACAGAATAACTGAACGGTGGGTTCAGTACTAGCGATGAGCAAAATACTCTCCCAAATATCCACTGATATGGAGAATTTTTTTTTTTACACAAATAATTAACCAGCTGCAGGCTAATTTATTAGTTGACCACTATCGTAAAAATAAATAAATAAATAAAATATGTTAACACATACAAATAAGACGTACACTTGTTCCAGAGTAAAATGAGCCATGAATTACTTTTCTCCTATGTTGCTGTCACTTACAGTAGGTAGTAGAAATCTAACAGAAGTGACAGGTTTTGAGCAAGTCCATCTCTTCATGTGGGATTCTCAGCATGCCCTTTATTCTTTATAAAGATACCCCCCAAAAATAATTTATACAAAGATGCTGGCCAGCCTCCCCGCACGCTTTACAATTTTTTGGCTGTTGGACGGAGCAACTGCCATTCACGAAGTGCTTTTGAAAATACAGAAAACCCAGAGAACCCCCCATGAGGAGAAGGGCTAGTCCAAAACCTGTTGGTTCTGTCATATTTCTACTACTTACTGTAAGTGACAGAAACATAGGAGAAAAGTAATTTATGGCTCATTTTACTCAGGAAGAAACGTACTTCTTATGTGAATGTGTTTGTGTATTTTAAAAATTTTTGCGACAGTGGTCCTTTAATGGGGTCGATGAGTTTGCTTAGGGATGGGACAGGAAAACGTTAAAGAGGGCTGTAACATCTAAAAATAAAAACCTGCCAAAAATTAGTGCCTTAAAAATATATGTAAAAATCACAATTTTTAGTTAAATAGGTTCCTATACAGTATGTCACCCCCCCTTTTTTTTCTTTTTGCCTGGTCTGGGTGCATTTGCCTAGCTAATTTTAGCTACAGTAACAAGTTTACCTCAGCATGCAACTAATGGAAAGCCTCATATTTCAGATAAGATAAGAACAATATAACCAGAAGGTAAATTATTATTAAACAAACGATATGCAAGCGGTTTTAATTCTATGTCTAGTAAGTGCAATTATGGAGTGCGTGTGCATTAAACGGATTTTTAACGTAATTGTTGATCCAGCGCTTTGTGTTTTCCAGTGTTTAGGTAAATTATTATTATGTAGTAATTATATAGCGCCAACATCTTCCACAGCGCTGTACAGTTTATTGTATTGTTATTAACTGTCCCTCAGAGGAGCTCACAATCTATTCCGTACAATAGTCCTATGTATCCATGTATGTATTGTGTAGTGTATGTATCATAGTCTTGAGCCAATTTAGGGGGGAATACAATTAACTTATCTGTATGGTTTTTGGGATGTGGGAGGAAACCAGAGTACAGGAGGAAACCCATGCAGACACGGGGAGAACATACAAACTCCTTGCAGATGTTGACCTGGCTGGAACTCGAACCTGGGACCCAGCGCTGCAAAGCGAGAGTGCTAACCTACGGGCCACCGCGCTGCCTGAAGAGTTGACACAGTGATGTGAGCCTGTTGTCTAGGTTCTCAACGTGTGGTACGCGTACTCCTAGGGGTACTTGATATACTTAAAGTGGACCCAAACCAAACATTTTTTTAATTCAAAATATTTAGTTGCACCACTCTGACACATACAAAGATAAACAAACACTCCTTCGAGCCTATGAGCATTTCAGTGCATGCTTTTCACCCTTCTCCTTTCATAACTAGGGTTATACAGGTGGCAGCCATTACTTCTGAGCTTAGTAGGAGGTTTTAGATCATGGGTGTGTTTGTCATCAGCTACCCTCCCTCACAGGGGTGTTGTCTATGTGAAATCTCACACAAGCTGAGATCACCTCCCCTGTGACATCATCAGTAGCAGCCTGTGTTTTGTTTTTGTTTTTTTTATCTCCTCCACCAGTCTGCCAGATTCAGTCCCGGCAATATGAAAGTAAGGGTTCCTCCAATAAATGTAAAATATTTTATATTTGTCATCATGCAGCTGAAAAAAGGCTGCTATTTATCATTATAATTTAGAAAATATATTTTATTTCTGAAATCTTGTATTTTTAATTTGGGTCCACTTTAACCATGAATTAGAAAATGATAAATCATATTTAAACAACACCAAATTAATGTTTTAGCTAATTAAAAGCAATTGTAAATGCTTGGAAATTGTTTACAACCAATTATCATGTACTACGATTAAGTATATATTTGTCAAGGGGTACTTGTGATAATAGCAGTAGGAGAACAGAGGCGCCAGCAGGATAAAAGCGGATAAAAACTTTAAAATTTGCTGGAAGGAAGCGGTGGACTTACCTCCATAAAGCAGACACAAAAGACTGTCTGAATAGTAGTCACATTTATTAATTAGTACCCCAAAACAGTGCAACGCGTTTCGCAGGCCCAGCCCGCTTCATCAGGCAATAAAAATGGGGACAAGACAGAATTTCAGCAATAGCAGGTGTAGCGCCTTGTGATAATGTTTACTATGCTAGGGGGTACTTGGTGAGCACAGGCTTTTAATAGGGGCACCCACTAATAAAATGTTGAGAGACACTGGTCTAGGTGATGTTTGCTATGAGAGGGACAGTAAGGTGTGGCAGTACAGAGGGAAAATTAAACACTGAGCTGGGTTGGGGAGCAAAAGGCAGAAGTGATGTCTGTGGCATCACAGAGAAACATTAAAGATGGAAACCAGCAGAAATGTTATTTTCTTTTTTTTCCATTCCACATTTCTCCTAAATCTGAACACTGAAAACATTAGGATAAGTAAGCTACATAAGTAATTTCTTATTGGATGGTTTTATATGGAGTCTCATCCCACTTTAGTCATTCTGAATTGATGTAAATCGTATGCAGCCTGGAGGCAGACCAGAGACACCCGGCTGCTGGTTAATATCCAAATTGCATACATTTGCATAAAATTAGTTTAAAATTTGCATCAAGGCCCCTGAGTCGGCTATTCCTCCCAGATCACCCCCCAACTTAACTGTGCTCCTCGGGGCCCCAGGGCAATTACCCCCTTTACCTCTATGGAATAGCTGGCCCTGCTTTTAACCATAAAAAATATTTAATTTAAAAGAGAAACCATGACCAAGAATTGGTCTGATACTGATACCCCCTTTCCCATGAGACATTTTTTCCTTTTCACAAATGGATCATCAGGGGGCTCTGTATGGCTGATATCGTGGTGAAAGCCCTCCCACAGTGCGATGTCAGGACCATGGTCCTGTCCCGTCTGTGAACCTCATCGCATTGTGGGAAATAATAGCGGTTTACAGCTGGGTCCACCTGCCAAAAAAACAAGCAGCATCTCCTTCCACTGACATCACATGCCAGCAATAAAAATGTCACCATGTGGTAAATGTCAGAATGTAAATCAGGAAAGATTTTACAATGGGAAAACACTGACAATCATTTATACATTATTATTGTAAAAATGAAGCACTTTTTTTATTACATTATTTTTACTGGAGTTCCTCTTTAAGGGCAAAGGAAAATTGAAAAGCCATGGATCTAGGTCTCTAAGATATCCATTTAAAGGGACACTTATGGCTAAAAATTTAAAATATGTGCAAACTAGTGATGGGTCGTTCGCGAACGAGCCGGCTCTTTGCTGCGAACGACAAGAGCCGGCTCTCAGTTTCGAAAGAGCCGATGCCTCAGCCACCCCACACAGCTCTGCTTTGCTGTGTTATAAAGGGCGCTGAGGCATGCTGGGAGATGTAGTCCTCCTCTTTCAGCTTGTAGGAGTGTATGGGGCGGAGCAGAGCAGTAGCAGGAGGGATTGCCCCAGTCAGAGAAGCAGTCTGGAGTTGTGGAGACGGGGGCGGGGCTTTTACTCCGATTCTGAGTGGTGTCTAGTGATATTTACTGCAGAGCCGATTCAGAGCCGTAAGAGACGGCTCTTTAATGGGAGCCGATTCAGAAGAGCCGATTCTCCGAGAAGAGCCGAAATTCCCATCACTAGTGCAAACATAAACAAATAAGAAGTACATTTCCCCCAGAGTAAAATGAGACATAAATTACTTTTCTCCTATGTTGATGCCACTTACAGTAGGTAGTAGAAATCTGACAGAAGTGACAGGTTTTGGACAAGTCCATCTTTAAGTTATTATTTAATGCAAAGTACCACTCATGAACCACCTCACATGCATCTCCACCCAACATTAACATAACATGGCAGCGTTGTCATAACAAACACAGTCCAGCCCCCAGGCGAGAGCTCAGTCTATGCAATGCTATATACAATCACATGGAATGATTAATAATAAACATCAAAAATTCCTGTAATGACAG
The DNA here is from genome assembly GCF_040937935.1 of Hyperolius riggenbachi. Classification (NCBI taxonomy): domain Eukaryota; kingdom Metazoa; phylum Chordata; class Amphibia; order Anura; family Hyperoliidae; genus Hyperolius; species Hyperolius riggenbachi. The sequence goes on along the minus strand of NC_090650.1, from coordinate 28,870,340 downwards.
CAGATGAACTTTAGAGCTACGCCAAAGTTCTAAGTGCTTCCAGTGAGATGCTGAGTTTTATCTTGTGATCTCGATTTCCACAAATTTGCATACACAGAGAGGAAGCATGTTGCCAGCAGGATTTGGAACTCCTATGTCTGGCTTACAAATCTATACACAAGTCCCGACTGACCTACATCTGTGACCCGGTCAGCAGTAGGGTTGCAACGGTATGAAATTCTACGGTATGATAATCGTCAAAAAAAAAAATACCACGGTATGACGGTATTAAACAATTATTTGGACCCGGGCCCCACACCCTTCCATTAAATAATGTGCCCCCACCCGCCCAGTATTAGGTTGCTGCAGTATAGGTAGCCAGGGATAGGTGTAGCCGGTGGTAGGTGGCCGCAACATAGGTAATCAGGGATAGGTATAGCCAGTAGTAGGTGGCCGCAGCATAGGTAGCCAGGGATAGGTGTAGCCAGTGGTAGGTGGCGCAGCATAGGTAGCCAGGGATAGGTGTAGCCAGTGGTAGGTGGCGCAGCATAGGTAGCCAGGGATAGGTGTAGCCAGTGGTAGGTGGCCGCAGCATAGGTAGTCAGGGATAGGTATAGCCAGTAGTAGGTGGCCGCAGCATAGGTAGCCAGGGATAGGTGTAGCCAGTGGTAGGTGGCGCAGCATAGGTAGCCAGGGATAGGTGTAGCCAGTGGTAGGTGGCCGCAGCATAGGTAGCCAGGGATAGGTGTAGCCAGTGGTAGGTGGCGCAGTATGGGTAGCCAGGGATAGGTGTAGCCAGTAGTAGGTGGTGCAGCATAGGTAGCCAGGGATAGGTGTAGCCAGTAGTAGGTGGCCGCAGCATAGGTAGCCAGGGATAGGTGTAGCCAGTAATAGGTGGTTGCAGCATAGGTAGCCAGGGATAGGTGTAGCCAGTAGTAGGTGGCCGCAGCATAGGTAGCCAGGGATAGGTGTAGCCAGTAGTAGCTGGCCGCAGTATAGGTAGCCAGGGATAGGTGTAGCCAGTGGTAGGTGGCAGCAGCATAGGTAGCCAGGGATAGGTGTAGCCAGGATTGGTGCCCACAATATAGAGAGCCAGGGATAGGTGTAGCCAGAATAGGTACTCATATAATAGGTATCATTCGGCACTGCAGTGCAATTCTCTTTTAAAATTAGCTTATTGGTGGCAGTCAGGTCAGGTGACACGAGGACTGGGAGAAATCAAATTACAACTTGTGATCAGTGTCAGACTTTTTCAAAATGAGCTTATCTGCAGGTGGTAGTCAGAGATGACATATTGGGGAGATCAAATGACTGCTTGCTTAGTCACAGAGTGCTTGTGTCAAACAGGCTAAACTCTCTAAATACATGCAGGTGCAGCCAGGCAGGGTCTGCTTTCCTAGCTGGCTCAGGCTGGCAGGCAGGCCCAGAGTATAGAAGGTTATCCTCTACAGTCCACATCCACACTACTCAGACAGTGGGGGAGGCTCTCAGATGGGGCTGGCTATATGGATACCCTTAAGATGATGGTGGCGATGCCCTTATTTTTTGGTGGCTCTAGGCGTTTCCTGCTTGCCTTACTTGTTGTTGCTGGCCTGGAAATATGGCTCCCTCCCGAGTCGTACAAGCTACGCAGCGGCAGTACGCAGCACTCGCAGACTCTGGGCGGGAAGGCAGGACTCGGGAGGAGGAGTGCGTGGTGTGTGTGCGCTCCAGCTGCTAGGGGGAGCAGCGTCTAAATTACATGCCGCGGTTGCATCATCATTACAGGACGCCTGTACACAGCGCCTGACATCATCCAGGAAATAGCAGAGAGAAGGGCAATAACGGCGGAAACCGGTATTTTGTAAATGTGCACGGTACGGTTACCATGCACACTGAAACCGTGATATATCGTGAAACCGGTAAACCGCGGCAACCCTAGTCAGCAGATCCACCTCTGACTGCCTACTCTGCTCCTCAAAACGACCTCCTCCTAACCATCTCCCTCCCATGCACAACTACAGGTCTTAACTAGAGCCGCCCCATCCTGTGGTGGGAGGGACATACATGGGGGGCAGAGGAAAATACAAGGGGGGAGGGTGTAAGTTGCAGGCATGGGAGGTGAGTGGGAGACATGGGGGGGGGGCAGATGGACATAAACTGGGGACAATGCAGGGTACCCTCGACATAAAGGCAGGTCGTATCGGCGTGCATTCGTAAGCAGGGGATTCCCTGCATTCAGTGCATTCTGCATATAGGATGCAGGTACTTTTTCTCCCCAAAAGCGAGTCAAATATAGTAAATACAATAAATAATGATATATGTATATATATGTGTGTTGAAAGGCCTGCATCAGCAGCCAGCACAGCAGTGGGCTCCCTTGGAATGGGTGTAGATAAGGCGTGGATGAAGCAGAGGCTCTGAACTCATTATGAACTGTAGACACAACAGTGGCCGCTCGCCAGAGCAGAGAGACGATATTAAACTTTCCGCTTCCATAATAAACCTTCTACAGAAGAACTTTATTTATTTTCGAAGACCTTAAATGATAAGTCTGTTTACGCACAGCGAGAATGGTTATCGGTTTGCTTCTTCCCACAGAGCATCAAAATAACGAAACCAGACCTCAGATGTCGGGACACAGATACGCGGCCTTATGGCTGGGTTCATGTTGGCACAAAAAGCGTTCCATTCAGTGGAAAGAAGCAGTAGGAATCCAAAAGGAATCTATGCAAAGCATCAGTCCGCTCAGAATAAGTTTGGGTCCTGAACAATAATTCCGGGTGGGCCACACGAAGCGGATGCCGATGGTCATACCAAGCGGGTGGCAACAGGAAATGGAACACACAGGTGAAAAACTGATACTTAACCACTTGCGTACCAGCAGTCTCTGGCCCCTTAAGAACCAGAAACTGCTGGTACCCCAAAAAAAAAAAAAAAAGACAAATCGCCCCATGGACTCGCCACTCTCACATGGCCGCAGGCCCCTCGCTCTCCTGCTGCTATGACGCAGAACTCTGCGAGTTGGTCAGGAGCGCTCAAAAGCACTCTTGGTGTGCACCAGCCCTTACTTGAATTCAGGATGGCCAATGTAGTACAATCAGTATGACCATAGCGGGAGGAGATGAGCAAACGTGAATCTTCATGCTCGTTTGTACCCCCCTGTGGATTATTTATGATTGGCCTCTACTGTTCTGAAGACATGAAGGAGGACAATGGCAGCCTGTGGCTCTGATGCTAGAAGTTACTCCCTGATCAGCCAAAGTCCTGCCTTTGGCCACCAGAAGCCAGATCTCCCATCTACTAGCGTCCAGTCAGAAAGGATTGGAGGGCAATAGGCCACAGTGGCCAGATCTCTATAAATTTGTTTAAAGAGAAACTCCAACCTAGAATTGAACTTTATCCCAATCAGTAGCTGATACCCCCTTTTGCATGAGAAATATAATGCTTTTCACAAACAGACCATCAGGGGGCACTGTATGACTGATTTTGTGCTGAAACCCCTCCCACAAGAAGCTCTGGGACCTCGGTACTTATAGCAGTTTGTTACAATGTAACAAGGTTCACAGACAGGAAATAGCTGTTTACAGCTGTCTCTAGGGGCCCTTTTCCACTTGCAATCATTAGCGTTCGCGCTGAACGCTAGTGATTGCGATTCAGCAAATGCCCAAAATTTCGCGGCGATTTTCCGACGTTTGCGATCGCGATTTTGCTATGCTATGCACTGCATAGCAAAATCGCGGCAATAGTCGCTCCGCCGCACGATCGTGATCGGGTAAAAAACGAATCGCGGTAGTGGAAATGACCTACCGCGATTCCTATGTTAAAAGCAAACTGTAGCGATTTGAAAAATCACTAGCGGTTTGCGGTTTTGCGATTCAGCCATCGCAAACGCCGTAGTGGAAAAGGGCCCTAACAGCCAAAACAGCTAGGAGCAGCTACATAACCTGCCCACAGTAAAAATGTCCCCATGTAATAAATGTCAGAATGTAAATCGGGGAGAGGAAAGATTTTACAATGAGCAAACACTGACTAAATCATTTATACATAATTATGGTAAAAAAAATGAAGCACTTTTTTTTTACTACATTATTTTCACTGGAGATCCTCTTTAAACATATATACAGATAAGTACATATGCACATCCTTAAAGGGGTTCTCTTGCATGTTTTAAAAAACAAAAACTGACACTTACCTGGGGCTACTATCGGCACCCCTGCAGCTGTAATGTTCCCCGCCACCAGTCTAATTATCGTCTAACTAGATGAATAGAACTGCGGCTGCGCGGGCGTGAGTCATTGGGAGCTTACTGCGCAGGTGCATTACAGGAAAACTTCGTAATGCGCCTGCGCAGTAAGCTCCCGTGGCCGCGCGCAGTTCTATTCGTCTAGTTAGACGAATTACTGGACCGGTGCCGGCAGCGGGGAGCAGAGCATTGGAGGAGGACAGCGCAGGACATTCCAGCTGCAGAGGGCCGATAGAAGCCCCAGGTAAGTGTCAGTTGTTTTTTTTTAAAGCATGCAAGAGAACCCCTTTAAAGAGGAACTCCAGTGAAAATGTAATAAAAAGTGTGCTTCATTTTTACAGTAATTATGTATAAATGATTTAGTCAGTGTTTGCCCATTGTAAAATATTTTAAATCCCTGATTTATATTCTGACATTTATCACATGGTGACATTTTTACTGCTGGCAAGTGATGTAGCTGCTGCTTGCTGTTTTGGCAGTTGGAAACAGCTGTAAACAGCTATTTCCCACAATGCAACAAGGTTCACAGACAGTAAACTGCCAAAAGTTTCTTGTGGGAAGGGTTTCACCACAATATCAGCCATACAGCACCCCCTGATGGTCTGTTTGTGAAAAGGAATAGATTTCTCATGTAAAAGGGGGTATCAGCTACTGATTGGAATAAAGTTAAATTCTTGGTCGGAGTTTCCCTTTAACCATTTCAGCCAGCAACTTGTTTTCACCTTATGGACGGGGGGAATTTCACATTTCAGTGCTCCTCCTTTTCATTCCCCAATAACTTTACCACTACAACAAAATGATCTCGTTTCTTGAATCTTCTTGTTGTAAAAAGGATTTATACCTTGTTTTTTCCACCACCAAGTAGGCTTTCTTTGGGTGGCACATTATGCTAAGAATTATTTTATTCTAAAGGCATTTTAATGGGAGTAATAAGAAAAAAAATTTAAAAATTCTTTTTCTCCGTTTTCGGCCATCATAGTTTTCAAATAAAACATTTTACTGTGGATAAAAGCCACACATTTTATTTGCCCATTTGTCCCGGTTATTGCAACGTTTAAATTATATGAATATCATAATGTATGGTGACAATATTGTATTTGGAAATAAAGGTGCATTTTTTGTTTTACATCCATCACTAATCACAAGCCCATAATTTAATAATAATATACTCTCTTGACATACATGTTAAAAAAAATGTTATTCCCATTGCATGTAGATGTAATTTTACTATTTGGCCACAAGATGTCCTTGTGCATTATTCCTTATAAACGTATAATAAGTACGCTTAATAGGAAGTAATGCGTTACAGTGTTACTTCGGAAGTGACGCAGGGAACTCATTGATGGCTGCGATCACGGTGGCCTAGAGGGGAGATGAATGAATGGGAACAGAGTTCCCATTCATTAACCACTTAAGCCTATCTGGACGAATATGTTTGTGCTGCTGTCAGTGTGTGGTGCGCGTGATAGCGCGCGCTCCCACCGCCCGCCGTTAGCACCCCGATCAGTGAATGGGAATGTAGTTCCCATTCACCGATCTAAGTCCCCCGCAGAAAAACTGACGGCCTCTTATCAGAGGTATTTCTGCACACAAAAAAAAGTTCCCCGTCCTCTTTCTACTTCCTGGAAGCATGATCGTACGCTTCCAGGACTTTTTTTGAATGTGGCCATATAGTAAACTACACTCACATGTATTTTTTAATAAATAAATACATTGTATTACATATAAAAAAAATAGCGGTTTACTTCCCACACCAAAAATTACCCAAATAAAATTTCATTAAAAAAAGATACCTTTAAAAAAACAACAAAAAAACTAAATAGTTACCTAAGGGTCTGAACTTTTTAAATATGCATGTCAAGAGAATATGTTAATATAATTTTTTAAATTATAGGCTTGTAAATAGTGATGGACGCCAATTGAAAAAAATGCACTTTTATTTCCAAATAAAATATCAGCGCCATAAATTGTGATAGGGACATAATTTAAACTGTGTATTAACCGGGACAAATAAAATACATGGGTTTTAAATTACGGTAGCATGTATTAATGTATAACTATAATGGCCAAAACTGAGAAAATGATTTTTTTCCATTTCTTACTTAATGGGAGGTGAAAGTTGCTCAGATACAAAAAATGAACAACCCCGTGGGCTTAAGTGGTTGATCTAACGATCGGCGGTGGGAGCGGCGGAAACTAACAAGCAGGAGGCAGCGCAGCAGTATCAATTGAGAATGATCATCGGTTTTAACAAAAACAGTGATTATTCTCGGTGGACATGCATGGATTGGCTCAGGGGACTTTTGTCCCCTGCCACCAATCCCCCCATCGCCGGGACCATCGTGATCGCGGGCTTCCGCACGCACTGCCCCGGACACTGCACAGACATGAGCCTCACACGTCCATGCTGCAGCAGCACTTGCCACGGATGAGACGCTCACGGCAGTAATGGTTAAACCAATTTTAACAATTTCAACAATGTGTCAGCAAATTACAGAGCTACACTAATCCACCATGCATACAGACTGTTTCAGATTGGTTGATCCTCATCAGTGCATGGCATGGATTAACAAGCTGATACATTGTTTTCCAGCGGTTCTGGAGGTGTGTTTGGCTATCAGGGACATCAAAGGATGATTTGCATATTCAGAAGTGATGCATTGTGGGAGACAGATGCTCACTCCAACCTGAATAACCACAAATACTTTTTTTTAACCACTTCAGCCTACAGGTGTTTTCACCTCAAGGCCTGAAGCAATTTTCCCCTGTCAGCGCTCCTCCCATTCATTCGCCAATAACTTTATCACTACTCATCACACGTAAATGATCTAGATCTTGTTTTTTTTCCGCCACAAATTAAGCCTTCCGTGGGCGATACTTGTTTTCAGTAATTAGTTTCTATGCATTTTATATGCAAATCCCCCCCAAAAAAGAAAAAATACACTATTTCTCCAATTCCATCCCCTATAGTTTTAAAATAAGCAATGCGATTATAAATAAAACCCTCCCATTTTATCTGCCCACTTGTCCCGGCTATCACAACAATTATATACCTAGAACAATGTATGGTGCCAATATATTATTTGGAAATAAAGGTGTATTTTTTCTGTTTAGGGTTTTTTTTTGTGTCCAGTCAATTGTAAGCCCTTATGTATTAAAAAACAAACAAACAGTAATATACCCTCATGATATTTATATTAAGAGAAAAAGCTAAGTCCCTAAAAAAACTTTTTTTTTTTTTTTTTTTTTTTTAGTATTTGTTTTATAAACATCGGCTTGGTAACTGGGGTGGGGGCTTTAAAAGGTATTGATTATATAAGCAGCATGGGACACCGTGGGCAGCACGATGGCATAGTGGTTAGGGCTCTTGCCCTGCAGCACTGGGCCCCCGGTTTGAATCCCAGCTGGGTCAACATCTGCAAGGAGTTTGTATGTTCTCCCCGTGTATGTGTGGGTTTCCTCTGGGCACTCCGGTTTCCTCCCACACCCCAAAAACATACAGATAAGTTAATTGGCTTCCCCCTAAATTGGCCCTAGACTACAATACATACACTACACAATATAGGCATATGACTATGGTAGGGACTAGATTGTGAGCACCTTCGAGGGACAGTTAGTGACAAGACTATATATACTCTGTACAGTGCTGCGGAAGATGTCGGTTTTATATAAATACTTAATAATCATAATATAATTTTATATTATTTTTTTTAAATTAAAAATATGTGTGTAATGTAACTTTATCGCCACTAGATGGCGATAGAAACCAGGGCTGTGGAGTCGGAGTTGGAGTCGGAGTCGAGGCAATTTTGGGCATCCGGAGTTGGAGTCGGAGTCGTGGTTTCAGAAACTGAGGAGTCAGAGTTGGAGTCGGAAGATTTTTGTACCGACTCCACAGCCCTGATAGAAAAATACCCTGGATTACCAGGAAGGGTTTTATTTTTTTCCTTACATTTTCATTCACGATCTTTATTATGAATGGACATGGCACCTGAACGGGGCCATGTCCATTCATTACACGCAGTGCGATTGGTACGGGGAAGCCGTGCTTCTCTTCCCCAAACACCGACATGGAAAACCACCAGGGTGTGCAAGGCTGCAGCCCCACAGGTTCCGGCGCTCAAACACTGGACACGGATACTCGTCCAGATAGACTTGAGTGGTGCCCATCTGGATGAAAATACTTGTCCGGATAGGCGGAACTGGTTAAGAAGGCAAACTTCTGTTTTGCATAGCATTTTAGTAAGGAGGCTTTGGTCTCTTTCAGCCCCTTACACACTCCTAGGAGTTGTGGTTCACCATAAGCTTGCTGAGCAATCTTCATACAGCTACAACTGATTCTGCCTACAGGCAGGCGCACTTGATATTCATAATAATAATTACAACAATAAAAACAATAATTACACCAACTCTTTCAAATCGGGGGATAATTTTATTTTACTCCTTCCTGGTTTTGTTTAATAACAAACTGCATGAGCAGAGTGTTCAAAAACAAAACACAAAATAAAACAAAACCTAAAACAAACCAGGTTATTTCATCAGGCAGCTTTGTAGAAGTCCGTGAAAATAACATAATAAATAAAATGCTTATGTTATTACAATATTTATGTATACATTCTGAAATTTATCACAGCCAGCGAGCTCTTTAGTCCTGTCAAGTGATCTCTGGGGAATGTTTGGTTACGGAGTTCTGAAGCCCATAAAAAATATACTTGGTCTCCAAAATCAGCCTAATCTAAGCATCACTGGAAGGCGGGGCTACCTTCAGTTTACAGCAATATACAGCTATAGGAAATGTTTCTGATGCTGAAACCAGGAAAACCAGCATAAAAGTGGGTATTCTGAATCATTTACTGCATTTTACTATATGTTGTTATGGTGCCTCTGACTTGCAGAAATTGTAATTCTACCCAAACTAAAAACTTTTCAATAAAATATTTTTGAAAAAATAAATAAAATGTTTTTAGTAGGGTCTCCACTCTAAAGGTGGCTATACATCAGGTGGCTTGGCAGCCGATCGACCATCCAATTTTCGATTATTATAATCGAATTGGATGAAAAATCGGTGGCGGCAAGTGCATGCCCGACCAACAAAACGTCCAATCAGGTCGGAAATTGGTCGCATGGTCGATTGCGCATGCTGCAAGATGTCAGGGCAAAGTTGGTTGGTCGGATACGCAGCGCTACAGCAGACGATTTTAGAACAAGCGACAAAATGAAACCCCGCCGCAATGTCTGTCCGGCGTCAGCCTCCACGCGGTTTCCGCCATCTTGCAAGGTTCCGCATACACGGTAGCGGCACATAGCAACTGACATAAGACGCTATGCGCCACTAGCATTTATGTGTGTAAGCAGCTCTTACCTGGCATGGACAGGACAGGTAATAAATAAATACACACACTAGGGGGTCACATTTATACATTGGGGTGCAGCGGCGGGGCGGATGCGGCGGGCTCAGCCGATTCCCTGAAGATTGCATGCTGAAATCGGACGGGAATCGCCCTGTAGTATATGGGCAGCTTCAACAAGAGACATATTTATCTTTAATCAGATTCGATTAGAGATAAATGTGTCTCTTTGTTTAATCTGCCCATAATCGTCCAGTCTATGGGCACCTTAAAGAGACTCTGTAACATTAAAAATCTCCCCTGGGGGTTACTCACCTCGGGTGGGGGAAGCCTCCGGATCCTAATGAGGCTTCCCACGCCGTCCTCTGTCCCACGGGGGTCTCGCCGCAGCCCTCCGAACAGCCGGCGACTGTGCCGACTGTCAGTTCAATATTTACCTTTGCTGGCTCCAGCGGGGGCGCTGTGGCGACTTTCTGCACGGAAATAGATGGAAATACCCGATCTCCGTCGGGTCCGCTCTACTGCGCAGGCGCCGGAAACTTGCGCCTGCGCAGTAGAGCAGACCCGACGGTGATCGGGTATTTCCGCCTACTTCGGCGCCGAGAGGCATCAGAGCGCCTGCGCAGGAGCCAGGAAGGTAAATATTGCGTCACAGCTGTACGGAGGGCTACAGCGAGACCCCCGAGGGACGCAGGACGGCGTGGGAAGCCTCATTAGGATCCTGAGGCTTCCCCCACCCGAGGTGAGTACCCCCCAGGGGCCGTTTTGTCGTTACAGTTCCTCTTTAAAAAGGAACTCCAGTGAAAATAATGTAATTTAAAAAAGTGCTTTATTTTTACAATAATTATGTAAAAATGATTTAGTCAGTGTTTGCCAATTGTAAAATATTTCCTCTCCCTGATTTACATTCTGACATTTATCACATGGTGACATTTTTACTGCTGCCAGGTGATGTCACTGGAAGTAGCTGCTGCTTGCTTTTTTTGGCAGTTGGACCCAGCTGTAAACCGCTATTTCCCACAATGCTACGAGGTTCACAGACAGGAAACTGCCAGGACCATGGTCCTCACAGTTTCCTGTGGGAGGGGTTTCACCACAATATCAGCCGTACAGAGCCCCCTGATGATCTGTTAGTGAAAAGGAAAAGATTTCTCATGGGAAAGGGAGTATCAGCTACTGATTGGGATGAAGTTTAATTCTTAGTTACGGTTTCTCTAACTGTGAAGACTGTGACCTGCAAATCAGCAGGGGAGGTTGGGCAGAGCGATGAGCATTTAGCAGGACAAAACACACCAGGGCTGGTAGAAGCACACCGACAGGGACTGGCCTGGCAGGCAGATGTCTGGTGGCATCAATGGCGAGGTGCAGCGGATTGTGGCGCGCTCCAGATGACACAAAGACCGGGGCTGTTACTCGGGCTACAAGTGAATAATGAGAAGCTCAGAGAGGTCAGAATACTGTGCAGCGGGCCTACCGGAGTGTCTGTCAAATAACCCAGCAGTGGCAGGAGGCCAGGTGACTGTCACATGCTAAGTCACCAGGTCTGTGTGTAACGTCACTCTCTGTTATAGGAAGGCAATCGTACGTCTTGCAGTGTTCTTTAGCACAGGACTCAGCTTCCTGTCAGATCACAACAACATCCTGGCTGTTCTGGGTCTCCATGACGTCAAGCCCATACGTCTCACATAATGTGGTGAATAAGATGAAGCCTATATAAGGTGGGATGAGGGTGTAAAAAGGGTTTATGAGATAGAGGGAAAAGGTTAAAGGACGACTATTGAGAAAAGTTGTAAAATTTAAAATACATACGTAGGGCTCAAACCCACTAGCAGCTTTTCTAAGGCCTTGTTCACATTGCGTTCCGATCGCGCTCTCGCCCACACGATTAATATTTTTTTTCCAATCGCTCTGCTCTGCGTGTTATAAGCGCTTTTGTAAGCACTTTAACCCTCTGGGGGATAATCCCGAGCTGAGCTCGGGGTAAGCCGCCACAGAGGTTTTCTCAGGCCCTGGTGGGCCGATTTGAATAATTTTTTTTTTGTTGCACGCAGCTAGCACTTTGCTAGCTGCGTGTATATACCGATCGCCGCCGCTCCGCGCTGATTCGCCGCTACTCGCCGTGCCGTGCCGCCCCCCCCCCCCCCCCAAGACCCCCTGCGCAGCCTGGCCAATCAGTGCCAGGCAGCGCTGAGGGGTGGATCGAGACTCCCTCTGACGTCACGACGTCGTTGACGTCGATGACGTCATCCCGATCGTCGCCATGGCGACGGGGGAAGCCAAACAGGAAATCCCGTTCTGAACGGGATTTCCTGTTTGCTTTGTATGCCGGAGGCGATCGGAGGGGGTGGGGGGATGCCGCTGCACAGCGGCTATCATGTAGCGAGCCCTGGGCTCGCTACATGATTTAAAAAATAAAAAATTTTTAAAAATAGTGCTGCGCCACCTCCTGGGCGATATAATTGTATCCCCCAGGAGGTTAAAGGGGTTCTGTGGGGGTTCCTGAGGAGAAAAACTGCCACTTACCTGGGGCTTCTATCAGCCCCCTGCAGCGGTAATGTCCCACGCCGTCCTGCTCCCATCCGCCGTTCCCCGCAGCCGGCACCGGGCTATTCGTCTGTCACACAGACGAATAATGCGCGTTGCCGTGCCTCCGCTCGCTTCATCTGAGGCTTACTGCGCAGGCGCAGTACAACGGAGCCTTGTACCGCGCTTGCGCAGTAAGCTTCCGATGACGCAGGCGGAAGCGAGCGGGTGCGCGTCCACTGTAGCGCAGCCGCAGTTCGATCCCATGCCGCTTAGACCGGGGCCGGCGGCGGAGAACAGCAGATGGGAGGAGGACGGCATGGGACATTACCGCTGCAGGGGGCTGATAGACGTCCAAGGTAAGGGTCTGTTTTTTCTCCTCAGAAACCCCTAACAGAACCCCTTTAAGCAGAGCAATTATTTATAATCACATCCCAACGTCAGTCAGGAAGTGGTTACTTTGCCCCCCGGAATGAATAAATACAATGTATTTATCCATTAATTGCTGGGAAAATCGCTATACAAAGCGCGTTTTCAATCGATTTGCAATTTCCCTATATCTTCCATTCAGGGCAAATGGCCCTGAAAATGATACATGCAGCGCTTTTGTCAGCAGCAAGCAAACGGAACGCCTCAATGAGAACTATCTCACTGGAAAGCATAGTGTAAGCGCTTTTAGGGCGATTAGTACAAATCGCCTGCACTTAAAGGGAACCTGAAGCGAGTAAAATTATTTAAAATAAACACATGACGTAGCTGCAAATGAATATTACATACTAACCTCACCGTCCGTTCCTCTCAGTAGCTCACCATTTTCTTCTTACAGTGATCCCTTCCAGTTCTGACAATATTTTGTCAGAACTGAAATACACCAGTTGCTGTCAGTTATATATCAGCAGCTGTCAGTTACAACTGAATGTGCAAGGTAATGTCCATGTTTCCCTATGGCTCAAGTGGGGGATATTACAGTGTAACAGTGTGCTGACCAGGAAGCTGTTATGGGGTAACGGCCATTTTTAAAATGGAGGATGGAGAATTCTATTGATCACAGCGGACAAACAGGACGCAGGAGAGGAGAAAGAGATTGAGGAGTAGACTACACAGGAGGCAAGTATGACCTGTGTATGGTTATTTTGACTTTTTATTTTCAGTTCAGGTTCTCTTTAAAAATTCCAAAAAACGCCTCTAGTGTGAACGAGCTCTAAGCGCTGGTGATTTGAAAAAGCTCTCGCTAATGCAATGCTATGGGGGATTTTTATAAAATCACATCCCTCAAGTGGGATCGCACCCATAGCATTACATTAGCAAGAGCTTTTCAAATCACAAGTGCTTAGTAACAGCTTAGTAACGTACTGCTAGTGGGTTCCAGCCCTTATAAAGATGTACATTTCTCCCAGTGTAGTATGCACCAGAAATTTTTTCTATATTGCCGTCAATTACAGAAAGTAGTAAAAACCCTGACAGATCAGGACTAGTCCATCTCCTCATGGGGCATTCTCATGTATTTATTTATTTATAAAAGCACTTACGGAATGGCACTTGCTCAGTCCAACTGCCAGAATATTGTGCAAACAAGTAGGGAAGCCGGCTGACAAAATGATATACATCCTTTCCAGGGAGCGCTTTTCTATAGAATAAAGGAAACCCTAAGAATCTCCCATGAGGAGATGGACTAGTCAAAAATCTGTCAGACCTGACAACGTTTTCCTGCCTTCTATAAGCGACAAGCACCACGCTTAATGCACAAAGCTTGGGGTAATGAAAGTCTGACTCAGCAGCTACTGATTTTGTCTCAGTTTCAAGGTGCATGCAAAGCTAGAATATTTGCGTTTTATAGATCATGGTGAGCGGTCATTCCCCCCCAGACAGGAGTGACGTACATTTGTTTACAATCACTGACCTCTAACCGAACAGGAGAGTAATCCATCCACTTTGTGATGGCCGCCCAAGATGAAAAAAACAATTATTCTTCAAGTGGAAATCAATCTGGGAGCTGTGATCACTACACTATTATTAATCTGATGGAATATTGATCAGAGCACCGGCCGGCTAGCTTTATACTGATCAATGCGGTACAAAAGCTATGCGGCAGTCAATAACCCAACTTTCTTCTTCTTTTTTTTTTTTTTTTTTTACACTCACAGGTTTGCTTTAAAGCGAAGCTGAAGTGGGAGGGATACGGAGGCGGCCATCTTTAATTCCTTATAAACAATGCCAGTTGCCTGGCTGTCCTGCTGAGCTTTTGGCTTTAGTTGAGTCGCACAACTCCAGCAAGCATGCAGCCAGTGGAGTCCCACCAGTATCTGACCCCTGGCCGGATAGTGTACAGTCTCTGACACAGGAGACCAGGGTTCTTAATCTTGGCTCTTCCTGTTCAGTAAGCCTGCACCTATTTAGTAGGAGTCATTGGGCAAGACTCCTTAAAAGTACTCAGAGCTGAATAATTAAAAAGTTTTATACATACCTTGGGCTTCCTCCAGCCCCATACGCTCTGATCGCTCCCACGCCGCCGTCCTCTGCTGCCTGCAACTTCGTTAATGTTCGGTGTCTTGCCTTGATCTGCAACACTCTATGTTGTAAGCTCACAAGGGCAGGGACCTCCCCCTAGTGTTTCTTATTCTGCCACAATGTATCATACGAACACATATTTGTATTGGCGATTTCTTAAACCACTCATCAGCTATGTATGTATTTGTATTGCTGGATGTCTGGACTATCTGCAAAGAGTTTGTATGTTCTCTCCGTGTCTGCGTGGGTTTCCTCCGGGCACTCCGGTTTCCTCCCACATTCCAAAAACATACAGATAAGTTAATTGGCTCCCCCTAAAAATTGGCCCTAGACTACACTACATAATATAGACATATGGCAATGGTAGGGATTAGAGTGTGAGCTCCTTTGAGGGACAGTTAGTGACAAGACAATATATATATATATATATATATATATATATATATATATATATATATATATATATATATATATATATACTGTACAGCGCTGCGTAATATGTCGGCGCTATATAAATACTAAAATAATAATAATAATAATAATGTCCTGATTATACAGAGTTTTGAACGTCTAATGTATCTACGTTCCCCAATGTTTCCTCTGTACTACCTACAGCGCTACGGAAGATGATGACACTATAAAAATAAAAAAACTATAATAATAATATTGCTTTCCACACCCAACATCTAATTTTCTAATTAAAATCTAATTTTGTTTGAATCAATCAAAAGTCCACTTAAAGCGGATATGAGATAAAAAACTAACTATAACAAGTACGGTAACTTGTCATATATCTTATCTAAAGTTTAGATAGTTTACACAGCAAATCTGGCTGCACACAGCTTTAATAGAAAATGATTATTTCTTCCTGTGATACAATGACAGCAACCATGTTGTTTGTAAACATTACACAGAGGAAGGCTTATCTGTATCTTGAGCACTCAGCCTGTGAAAAAAACCTAATCCCCCCCTCCTCCCCTCTGCCTCTGAAATTAATGGCTAGTAACACCTCCTCCTCCTGCCCAGACTGAGCTCCCATGAGCCCTTGCTACTGTCAAGGCTCTCTGAAAACCTGTGGGTGTGGTTAAGGCCCGGTTCACATTAGCGGTTGCTATCCGGAATCGCCGTGCCGGAGCCGGACCGCATGCGGACCGGACGAAACGGACGCACGGCATAGCAATGAAAGTCTATGCGACCGTTCACATGCGTCCGTTTCGTCCGGACCGGAGCCGGACCGGATCCGGACTCCGGCGTCCGTTCCAACATGCGCTATTTTTTGGTCCGGCTGGTCCGGCTGACGTATCCGGACCGGAGCCGGAATGTTGCATCCGGCCAATGGAAACCAATGAGAACCGGAGAGCGCACAACACACTGGCTATAAAAACCGGATGTTGTACCACACTTCCTATGCAGACTCTATGGTATGGTGGCCATTTTGGATGGGGACCACATGGCACCAGCGTTCACAGAGTGGAGCAGCAGTGACTTCATGCTGGAGCTCTTTGGCAGCAATATGGAGCAGGATCTGTCTGATAGCGAGGGGGTGAGGCCCTACACATCAGAAGACCTCATCCTACAGGTGCAGCAGGTACCAGCCCTGTGGGACAAGGGGGATGCGGACCACAGCAACATCAAAAAATGCAGAGGCCTGTGGAAAAAAATTGCCAAGCTGTATGTGGAGGACTTTGAGAGCTTGAGCAAGAGACAGCAAGGCACAGAGGGTATGTTGACTAGAAGTTTTTTGGGGGGGGGCTTGTGGTTTAAGCTTGTGATGTATTCAACTTTTGCTATGGATTTGTGTCACCCACGTGTTGCCCACCCACCCGTGGCCCACCCACCTGTTCCCCACCCACCTGTACCCCACCTGTGATGTATCCCACCCACCTGTGATGTATCACACCCACCTGTACCCCACCTGTGATGTATCCCACCTGTGATGTATCCCACCCGTGATGTATCCCACCCACCAGTACCCCACCTGTGATGTATCCCACCCACCTCTACCCCACCTGTGATGTATCCCACCCACCTGTACCCCACCTGTGATGTATCCCACCTGTGATGTATCCCACCCACCTGTACCCCACCTGTGCTGTATCCCACCCACCTGTACCCCACCTGTGATGTATCCCACCTGTGATGTATCCCACCCACCTGTACCCCACCTGTGATGTATCCCACCTGTGATGTATCCCACCCACCAGTACCCCACCTGTGATGTATCCCACCCACCTCTACCCCACCTGTGATGTATCCCACCCACCTGTACCCCACCTGTGATGTATCCCACCTGTGATGTATCCCACCTGTGATGTATCCCACCCACCTGTGATGTATCCCACCCACCTGTGATGTATCCCACCCACCTGTACCCCACCTGTGATGTATCCCACCCACCTGTACCCCACCTGTGATGTATCCCACCCACCTGTACCCCACCTGTGATGTATCCCACCCACCTCTACCCCACCTGTGATGTATCCCACCCACCTCTACCCCACCTGTGATGTATCCCACCCACCTCTACCCCACCTGTGATGTATCCCACCCACCTCTACCCCACCTGTGATGTATCCCACCTGTGATGTATCCCACCCACCTGTACCCCACCTGTGCTGTATCCCACCCACCTGTGCTGTATCCCACCCACCTGTGATGTATCCCACCCACCTGTGATGTATCCCACCCACCTGCGATGTACCCCACCTGTGCACATAAAACATACACAATGACCAATTATTATACATCAATTTATTGTAAAAAATTAATACATTTAAAATCACTCAAACTTGAAACTCCAAAATAAACACATTTCAACAAAACATATTAAAAACCAAACATTCACCCTCGTCCAGGTGGTGTGGTAAAATAAAGTCTCAGTTGGTCCCTGTTCCGCAATGACACTACCCTTGGCCTGGTTGCATACCTCCGCAGGGGCATTAGTGGAAGCACATTCGGGGGTTCCGGAGTCTCTCTTTCCTCCTGCCGCACAAAGTTGTGGAGGATGCATGCTGCCTTCACCACGACAACTGCGTTGCCCGGTTTCAGCAGCATGGGCGTGTGGAACACCCTCCACTTTGACACCAGGATCCCAAATGTGCACTCCACCATTCTCCTTGCACGGCTCAACCGAGCATTGAAGTGTAGCTGGCTGGCATCAAGTCCCCTGTCTGGGTACGGACGCATTACATGGTCGGACAGGGCGAAGGCCTCGTCCCCCACAAACACATAGGGGTAGGCCGGTGCCCTTGTCCCAGGCCAGGGTCTGTCACGGGGGAGACGCAGTCTGCCTTCCTCCATCAGCCGGCAAAGGGTCGTACGCTGGAAAATTCCAGAGTCATTGGAACTACCGTACGACCCCACATCCACGTACACAAACTTGTAGTCCGCATCTGCCACTGCCATTAGAACAATGCTGAAGTATTTTTTATAGTTGAAATAATGGCTGCCACTCCCCACGGGTTTCTGAATCCGGATGTGTTTCCCATCCAGTGCGCCAACACAATTAGGAAACTTGCACTCGGTCCAGAAGCCCTGGGCGATCTCCTCCCATTTCGTGGTGTCCGGCACAGGCATGTATCTGGCCCTCAGTCGCGTCCAAAGGATCCTCGAAGTCCTCACGACGATGCCTGCCACCGTGCTCTTCCCAATACGAAATGTGACATGTAGCGATGTATATGTTTGTCCAGTTGCGATGTACCTACAAGAGAAATAATCGAAATCAATTTTTCATGTCGTTACAGGAGAAAGGTACAAGACAAGGTGGCGCAATATACGGGATGCATATGTGAAATGGCTACGGAAGAAAAAACTTGCCGAACGAAGTGGCAGTGGCGGGGGAAGGCGACAAAAAGACTACCAATTTGCCAAGCAATTGTCTTTCATCAATGCAAGCCTGGAACCTAGACTGTAAGTACCACTACTGTGGGCAGGAACTGAGAGCTCATTTACCATGACTTCGGCCATGTATTGCTATGGCCTCAATTCCCATGGCTAGCGAACTTTTCTCACAAGCTTTATCAAATGTTGGGTAGAAACGGGTGATAAAGTGATTGCTAGTGTTTGCTAGCTCTGTGAATTGACGCCACATGCTGTTTGGCACACCAATAAATATTTTTTTTATCTACAGGACTGAAGACAATTTGGAGCAAGAGGAACCGACCCAGGAGGCACGGTTCAGCAGTGAGGAGAGCTTGGTGGATGATGACGTCGCCGATGTAACCTATTGCCCCGAGGCGAGGAGTAGGAGGAGGGAGTCCTTAATCACAACTCCGTCCTTTGATGATGACTTGGCAGAAGAGAGCTTGGATGTTGAGGTTGCAGGACCGAGTGTGGAAGAAGCTGAACCTCCACAATCGACCGCTATGGAAGCTCCAGGGGAACAAGAACAAAATGAGGAGCACCGAGAGACTGCAGCACAACCAGCGCGCAGGGCAACCCCGACACAGGCCAGAGGACGGGAAGATGCTGCCACACCACCAGTGAGGCGTCGAGGTACCCTCCCCCCAACAAGGAGAGAGACAGAGTCCGAAATGTCCGGGGCTGTCTCCGGACTTCTCGGGATTCTTCAGAGCCACCAAACTCTCATAACCCGGCAGTTGCAAGATGAGGACAGGGGCCATATCATGGAGCAGTACAAGTCCCACATCACTACACTGCAATGTGAGCTCGACGCTGTACATGGGCACTACAGGGACGAGCTTAAAATGATGCATGAGATGCACAGAGGAGAAATCGACCAACTGCGTGCGCAGCATCATCAGTCGGTGGGCCAGCTGCAGAACATGATGCAGCAAATGCATCAACAAAGCAAGGAACTACTGAAATTGCAGGCACACCCGTGTTTTCACACTGTGATGTCTCTAATACCATATCTTGAAAAGGTGCCTTCACAAAACCTGATGGCGTGCCATTCCAATTTGCTGGAGGTGATTAAACAGCACATGGACACGCCATTATTGCAACCACCAATTTTTAGACCCCCACAACCAACAGCGGTGCCCACCTGGCAATCATCACAGATGTACACCGGCTACAGAGGCAGTCAATATGGGCCACCGCTGTCAGGGTCCAGCTCATCCACGACCAGCACCCAAGAGAGTCCAGATTTCCAGGCAGCAACTCCCACCTTTTCTAGTAGTGGTGCCGATACAATTTGAAAAAAAAAGTCAAATTGTTCCTGGACATGCTCCTCTGAATACCTCCGATCCTCGGAGGAAGGATACCATCACAGGGCTTTTTAACTTTTGGTTTTGCTGGACTTGAACTTTAGGGCCTGGTGTCCCCGAAAGACACTACCTGGGTCACAACCTTGTGCCTGTTGCACTGCACCTGTAGTCCTGCACCTGTGCCTTTGATTCCTCTTGTTCCTTACTTTGTTGATCCTAATCACTTGCACAAGACCCTTGGAGCCATGGGTGAAGGACACCTTCACTGGTCGGTGAGAGGCCTAGCCTTTTCACTGACCTGTGTCCTTCATCCATGGCTCAGAGGGTCCTGTGCCAGTCGTTAGGTTTTAGAAGCACTAATAATTTAGGGCCTGGTGTCCCCGAAAGACACTACCTGGGTCACAACCTTGTGCCTGTTGCACAGCACCTGTAGTCCTGCACCTGTGCCTTTGATTCCTCTTGTTCCTTACTTTGTTGATCCTAATCACTTGCACAAGACCCTTGGAGCCATGGGTGAAGGACACCTTGACTGGTCGGTGAGAGGCCTAGCCTTTTCACTGCCCTGTGTCCTTCATCCATGGCTCAGAGGGTCATGTGCCAGTGGTTAGGTTTTTGAAGCACTTCAATTTTAGGGCCTGGTGTCCCCGAAAGACACTACCTGGGTCACAACCTTGTGCCTGTTGCACTGCACCTGTAGTCATGCACCTCTGCCATCGGTTCCTCTTGCTCCTCACTTTGTTCTTGTTCCTAACCACTTGCACAAGACCCTTGGAGCCATGGATGAAGGACACCTTGACTGGTCGGTGAGAGGCCTAGCCTTTTCACTGACCTGTGTCCTTCATCCATGGCTCAGAGGGTCATGTGCCAGTGGTTAGGTTTTTGAAGCACTTCAATTTTAGGGCCTGGTGTCCCCGAAAGACACTACCTGGGTCACAACCTTGTGCCTGTTGCACTGCACCTGTAGTCATGCACCTCTGCCATCGGTTCCTCTTGCTCCTCACTTTGTTCTTGTTCCTAACCACTTGCACAAGACCCTTGGAGCCATGGATGAAGGACACCTTGACTGGTCGGTGAGAGGCCTAGCCTTTTCACTGACCTGTGTCCTTCATCCATGGCTCAGAGGGTCATGTGCCAGTGGTTAGGTTTTTGAAGCACTTCAATTTTAGGGCCTGGTGTCCCCGAAAGACACTACCTGGGTCACAACCTTGTGCCTGTTGCACTGCACCTGTAGTCATGCACCTCTGCCATCGGTTCCTCTTGCTCCTCACTTTGTTCTTGTTCCTAACCACTTGCACAAGACCCTTGGAGCCATGGATGAAGGACACCTTGACTGGTCGGTGAGAGGCCTAGCCTTTTCACTGACCTGTGTCCTTCATCCATGGCTCAGAGGGTCATGTGCCAGTGGTTAGGTTTTTGAAGCACTTCAATTTTAGGGCCTGGTGTCCCCGAAAGACACTACCTGGGTCACAACCTTGTGCCTGTTGCACTGCACCTGTAGTCATGCACCTCTGCCATCGGTTCCTCTTGCTCCTCACTTTGTTCTTGTTCCTAACCACTTGCACAAGACCCTTGGAGCCATGGATGAAGGACACCTTGACTGGTCGGTGAGAGGCCTAGCCTTTTCACTGACCTGTGTCCTTCATCCATGGCTCAGAGGGTCATGTGCCAGTGGTTAGGTTTTTGAAGCACTTCAATTTTAGGGCCTGGTGTCCCCGAAAGACACTACCTGGGTCACAACCTTGTGCCTGTTGCACTGCACCTGTAGTCATGCACCTCTGCCATCGGTTCCTCTTGCTCCTCACTTTGTTCTTGTTCCTAACCACTTGCACAAGACCCTTGGAGCCATGGATGAAGGACACCTTGACTGGTCGGTGAGAGGCCTAGCCTTTTCACTGACCTGTGTCCTTCATCCATGGCTCAGAGGGTCATGTGCCAGTGGTTAGGTTTTTGAAGCACTTCAATTTTAGGGCCTGGTGTCCCCGAAAGACACTTGGGCAGCTATGCCCTACAACTCTTCCAGCACAAAGTTGGTGGTTGGTGTTCCTTAAAACTGACCGGGCTATACCATAGATATGTTATTTTTTTGTCTTCCATGTTGGAAGAATGTTTCCATGTTGAAAAGTGGTTGTTTTTGCAATAAAAAAATTTGTTTTTACATACCTCAGTGTGATGAGTAGTTGTTCTTGTGGTGTGACTGCTCTCCTGAACGTGGTATCCTTCTTCCTAAGGTCATCCTTCACCATCTCCAAAAGGGTATCAAACCTGTCAGGAGATGTAAAGGAAGAAGCTGTAAAGTATGTTGTGGGACAAGGTGTTGGGTGGAGGATGGGGGAGGTGTGTTTACAGAGGTTTGGGAGTGTTGTGGAGGGTGGGGGTGTAGTGTATAGCTAGGTATACAGGGGTGTGGGGGTCAGGGTGGTGTGTTTAGCTAGGTATACAGGGATGAGGTGTTGTGGGGGTGAGGGTGGGGTGTTTAGGAATGGTGGGGGTTGGTGTATTTAGGCCTATATACTTACAGGGGAATAGACATCCGAGTGTAGCTGTAGAACTTCTGTGGGTGTCGTCTGAGGTCCCGGTAGAGGGCCTGGAACTCTCCCTTCCTCTGCCTCCTGGCTAGTAGAGGGTGAACCCACCATCTCCTGCGAGGAGCACGCCTTCTCCCCACATAGTAGTAGGTAAACAACAGGAAGGAGAGAATTCCCAGGTAATAAGCGTAAAAAATGACTGGATCCATGGTCCCAACTGCTGTCTCTGTATCCAAGGATGGTCTCCACACGTCCAGCTGTCTCCAACAATGACCCCAGAGCTTCTGCTGACCTCCCAGAACCCCAGGTATTTATACAGGTTGTTATCTCTTTAAGAATCCGGATCCGGACCGCAACCGTGTTCATACCGCACGGAAACCGTATGCAACCGGACCGGATCCGGACAGGAACCGTACGGTTCAGGTCCGATCCGGCTCCGGTGCGGTCCGGACATCCGGTGCGGTTTTTGCAAAACCGCAAGTGTGAACGGGGCCTTATTTAGTTTATAGGGAATTAGAGTATTAAAACAAAAACAAAAAAGTATTTGGCTTGAGGAATGCCCTATAAACAATAGGAAAGGAACACAATTATGCAATGAGTAAAAGTTCACCTCGGATCCACTTTAAAGAGAAACTCCGACCAAGAATTGAACTTTATCCCAATCAGTAGCTGATACCCCCTTTTACATGAGAAATCTATTCCGTTTCACAAACAGACCATCAGGGGGCGCTGTATGGCTGATATTGTGGTGAAACCCCTCCCACAAGAAACTCTGAGGACCGTGGTACTCCTGGCAGTTTCCTATCTGAACCTTGTTGCATTGTGGGAAATAGCTGTTTACAGCTGGTTCCAACTGCCAAAAAAGCATGCAGCAGCTACATCAACTGCCAACAGTAAAAATGTCACCATGTAATAAATGTCAGAATGTAACTCAGGGATTTAAAAGTTTTTACAAAGGGCAAACCCTGACTAAATCATTTATACATAATTATTGTAAAACGGAAGCACTTTTTTAGATTACATTATTTTCACTGGAGTTCCTCTTTAAGTGTGAAAGGTGCCATAGGAGACCATAGGAAGACGTCCTGTCCCCGCGTAGCCACTTGCTGATTCACTTCTGGAATTTGCGACTTTATTGTCACAATCACAGGAAGCGTTATGTGCAGTGGTTTGCGATATTAAAGTCGCAAATTCCGGTGGCTGCGCGGGCACAGGACGTCTGCGGGGGACCGTTAGAAGCCCTAGGTAAGTTCAACTCTTTTTCCTCTTACCCCCCTTACAGTAGTCCTTTTAAAAACAGAGTGATAAAAGTTGTGGTATCCCCTCTATACCCAATAATACCACTGCCCCTCCTCATGAGCATATAAGCATCCAAAAACAGGATGTGTTGGCCTACTGCCCCAAACATACAGATTCGAGAGATGTACGTAGAGACCCCCCCCCCCCACACACCCACCACCACCACCACCATTAATGGACCCTCCCGCGGCTGGGCTGCAGGGTCATCTACCCAAGTTCTCAAGGTATTTTCAGCCTCCTGTGGTTATTACCTACTTTACACTGGTTTGCTACAGTAATGACTGTGACCTTTATAGTGTAGGACAGTTTAGAAGTTTTGCCTGTTGACACAAGACCTGTGGATTATCTTTGGTACAAGAAGAACCTATTAAGCAACTTTGAGCTCAATAGACTGACTTCTCCATGAAAACAATCGCGTTTCCAAAGATTAATCTACAACAACCTGTACTTGATGCCTATATACTATTCATTGAAAAGAAAAAGAAAAAAAAAAAAGTGATGCAGCGGATGGAGGTCCTAAAGCCAATTCCTAACGTACCCTGATCTTCCCGAGGGGTCTTTCACGTGCGTGCAGAGATTCTAGATTCTCATGCCACACAATTTATAGATTCCATATGAACTTGTATGTTCACACCTTGGCACTACTGCACTTTCTTTCCCCCCCCCCCCCCCCCCGACCCTCGACAAAGCCCCTATTTTAGAGGATTGAAACACGTTGGATGTTGGGTTGTCTCAAGGGCTGGTGATGTGTGTTACATAATATACCTTTAGCGGAGGGTAGGAGATAAAGGACTAGCAGCTATAACAGTACTAACTACATTGCTGCGCTAGGACAATTTCATGCTGAGGTCTATTGGACATCGCTGTGCAGTGTGTGGGCAGGCAATAGATCTCTTTCTGATAAGATGCAATCAGAGAGGGATCTATATGATGGTCAGGAGCAGGCATCGGTAGGGTTCTAAGGAGGAGATGAGAATCTATGAATTGGCGAGACAGGCATTTCTATTCTTTTCACCTGCAAAAACGACAACGTTTTCAAACAAAAGCAAGAAGCTTTGAGTGAGACTCATGTAAAACCATGCTGTGTTAAAGTGTAACTGTCGGGCATAAAATCAATTCTTTTTTTTTTTATCTGGTAAACAAGTAATACGGATGCTAAACCAGGCAATCCCAAAGTTAAAATCACTATTACTTTTCTTGTTGATAAATGATCATTCCCCAGTTTACCTGACTCTTATTTGGTACACACAAAATTTGGTACACAAAGAGAAAGTTGCAGGGCATGCTGGGTTGTCCTTTTTTGCTTCTCTATTTCCCTCAGACATTACTAATGCAGCCTGATTGGCTGAAGTCTCTTTCCCTCCTGTTTTCCCCTCCCACACCTATGTTCCTCTCTGATTGGCCAATATTTCTCATGCTGAGACAATGCACTTCCTATAGTGGAGGGCGGGCAAATGAGGTAGAGGAGTGTAAGGGAGGAAATGACATTAGGATTGGCTTCAAAATAGCCACACTGAAAATGGGGAACGCGAAGAAGGATTTTCTCTTTTTTTTTTACTGTAGAAAAAAATCACTAAAATCAAAATGTGGACAGTGCAATACATGTGTTATGTAAGTAGAGCAAGTATTTATCTACTTATATATGTGGGGTTTTTTCTAAGATAGTATGGCTGACAGCGCCTCTTTAAAATAGACCTGAATGCTCGCACAGGACAGAAGGAAAACAGAGAAATGCACCCTGTATGTGTTTAGAGAGTTTAGCCTGTCTAATTCCCCCTCATTTGTGACTAATCACAACTAATTTGATCCCTCAGTTGTCAGCTCAGGAATTTCCTCTGCCAGGACAGAGCAGCTAATTTGTAAACACACCATGTAAATCCTATGTCTGCTGCCATGAAAGCAGGAGGTAGACACACTGCAGATCTATTGCAGGGTTTTTATTTAGCTGTAACAAAGAGATGTTTAGGTTATTATACTGTTGCCTATTACAGCAGAGAGGATGTTCTGAGTTCAGGTCCACTTTAAATGAATATAAATACGTGTGCTTGAATACGGATTCAAATAAACCTCATTGTGGATTAGTATGTGAAGAGGTTGTCACCTGATGGCGCCCACACAGGTCCTCGCCATCTCTTTATTGATTTACAGAGCAAATACATTGTGCGAGGCATCGGGAGGATTCTCATCAGCCTCCGCTTATAATGAAAGGTCACACAGGCAGACACAGCACCGGCAATCACAGTCCAAGCCAATTAACTTCATATCTGAAGTACCGAGAGGACGGCCACACTGAGCTGGAGGAGAAACCGGCTGGGGATGTACAGGAGAGGGGGGGGGGGGGGGGGTGAGGATACACAACCTGTTCAAGGCGACACTGTTCATTTGGATGTAAAGTCTCATCCTTCAGTAAGGCGCAGCCAGAGACAGCATTGAAATTTGCAGCTATGGTGGTGCTGGCTGAGTACTTTGGGCGCCGTATGTGGCCAAACTCTGGCCAGTGGCAAAGCAGGTGGCGGAGCGGGTGAGTAATCAGCGCCTGGGGATAGGCTCCTATGTACTACCAATATCAATATATTGACAGAGGTGCCAAGCTGTTATTGGACCCCAAGCAGAGCTGTGTGATACTCCGGTTGTTTATTGCCTGATGAAGCAGGATCGTGCCCGTGAAACGCGTTGCAGTTTTATCTAGGAGTACGTGCATCAACTATTACAACCTCAAGCGACCGCATCGTGTCTGTTTTGGTGTGGCTGGTTCACCACCGCCACCTGAATGTTTTAAACTTTCTAGCATATTTTTATCCTTTTAGCGCCTCTGTACATCCTTATATCAAGTTTTCCACCCTTGGTGGAAGGGTGGTACACCCTTTTTCTCCTATCTACAGAGAGCGACATCTTAGTCCCCACCTGCCTATACAGTGGTTACCTCAAGGGTAACCCAGGTTTGTAAGTATAACACTTACGATTAATTCTTCCTCCCTATTCCAATACATACTACACTATATTGGGCTCTCAGTTTTCTGCAATATCAACATAGCCTTGCAGCAAGGTTACCATACAGACGAACACTGGATTGGCTGCAGTGCTCAGCTATACCGGTTTCGTTGGACGTAGAGGTGGTGTGTGTGTGTGTGTGTGGGGGGGGGGGGTGTTAGTGTAAGAGGCGGGAGGTACAGGATACGGAAGTCCACAGCCAGTGTTCGGTTATCATATACTGTAGACGACCACTGAATTGGTTAAGGTGCTCAGTTGTACTGGTTACCAGTTAGTGCGAGGCGTAGTCGGGGGGGGAGGGGCGGGAGGGTTAGTGCTAGGTGTAGGTAGGGGGGTATTAGTGCTTTAGTGCTGGATGTACATAAAGGGTAGGTAGAAAACCTACAACATTATCATTAATTCATGGACAATTATTCTTATTTAGTTTTTATATAGCGCTGACATCTTCCGCAGCGCTGTACAGAGTACATAGTCTTGTCACTGACTGTCCCTCAAGAGAGCTCACAATCTAATGCTACCATAGTCATGTGTCTATGCATGTATCGTGTAGTGTATGTATCATAGTCTGGGGCCAATTTAAGGGGAAGGCAATTAACTTATCTGTATGTTTTTTGGATGTGGGAGGAAACTGGAGGGCCCGGAGGAAACCCATACAGATACGGAGAGAACATACAAACTCCTTGCAGATGTTGACTTGGCTAGGATTCGAACTGGAGACCCAGCGCTGCAAGGCGAGAGCGCTAACCACTATCCAATCATACAGCCTTTCCTCCAAATTTCTAGCTGCAAGGCTATAATGGTCTGTGATTTAATGATAATGTTGTATGCACTTGTATGTTAGCACCTCGGCCCTACTGCAAGTTCTTGTTATCGCAGACGAAAATCCTATTTTAGAGGGTTGGAACAAGTTGAGTTTTCTTGTGGGCTGGTGATGTGTGTTATGGAATATACCTTCAGCGGAGGGTAGGAGATCAAAGATTAGCAGCTATAACAGTACCAACTACATTGCTGCTGTATACTGACTAAATGTATTATATAATACGCTACCGTGCTGCAGTTATCATGCATGGTCTGCATCACAGTTATAAAATTTGCAACGTTTGGAGGATCTGGAGACATGGTTGCATAGATACCGCAATGAGGTTGTTCTAGAGATGAAACAGCTGTATTAAACTGTAGAGACAAAAAAATGGATGACACTCTTCATAAATATCCCGACACACACAGCTGCATTACTTCCCGTGACCAACAGAGGGCACTTGCCCCTCACCTTTATTTTTCCTAAACAAATGCATGTAGCTCCCCATCTCCAAGACAACGAACCAACATCTGGAGAAGCATCAGTAATTTTAATTTTATAAATGGCACTAGAACTAACCTCCACCAATAAACAGCTATTTGAAATTCTAGATTATATCTAGAGCATTTTAAATGCATTACGATTCATTCATCACAACTATCCAGCCCCCAGTAGAACTGGTGTCTGGCTAGTGTGCTGGTAAAGGGCTCTGCCTCTGACATGGTAGACCAGGGTTCGAATAGTGGCTAGGTTCAGTATCTATTCAGTCCTTGGCCAAGACTTCCTAACACTGCAGGGTGGCCTCCTGAGCGCACTGTTAGTGGCTGCAATTCTTGAGCGCTTTGAGTCCAGCAGTAGAAAAGCGCTATACAAATGTTAGCAAGTATTCTAAAACCAGCAAATATGACAAAAGTGTGCACTTTATTAGACAAAGTCATCTATGCACACTGCATTATCTGCATGGGATACAGTGGGTTGCAAAAGTATTCGGCCCCTTGAAGTTTTCCACATTTTGTCATATTACTGCCACAAACATGAATCAATTTAATTGGAATTCCACATGAAAGAAAGACCAACACAAAGTGGTGTACACATGAGAAGTGGAACGAAAATTATACATCATTCTAAACATTTTTTACAAATAAATAACTGCAAAGTGGTGTGTGCATACTTATTCGGCCCCCTTTGATCTGAGTGCAGTCAGTTGCCTATAGACAATGCCTAATGAGTGCTAATGACTAAATAGAGTGCACCTGTGTGTAATCTAATGTCAGTACAAATACAGCTGCTCTGTGAGGGCCTCAGAGGTTGTCTAAGAGAATATTGGGAGCAACAACACCGTGAAGTCCAAAGAACACACCAGACAGGTCGGGGATAAAGTTATTGAAAAATTTAAAGCTGGCTTAGGCTACAAAAAGATTTCCAAAGCCTTGAACATCCCACGGAGAACTGTTCAAGCGATCATTCAGAAATGGAAGGAGTATGGCACAACTGTAAACCTACCAAGACAAGGCCATCCACTTAAATTCACAGGCCGAACAAGGAGAGCGCTGATCAGAAATACAGTCAACAGGCCCATGGTGACTCTGGACGAGCTGCAGAGATCTACAGCTCAGGTGGGGGAATTTGTCCATAGGACAACTATTTAGTCATGCACTGTACAAAGTTGGCCTTTATGGAAGAATAGCAAGAAGAAAGCCATTGTTAACAGAAAGCATAAGAAGCCCCATTTGCAGTTTGCCACAAGCCATGTGGGAGACACAGCAACCATGTGGAAGAAGGTGCTCTGGTCAGATGAGACCAAAATTGAACTTTTTGGTCAAAATGCAAAACGCTATGTGTGGCGGAAATCTAACACTACACATCACTTTGAACACACCATCCCCACTGTCAAATATGGTGGTGGCAGCATCATGCTCAGGGGGGTTCATTTCTTCAGCAGGGACAGGAAAGCTGGTCAGTGTTGATGGGAAGATGGGTGGAGCCAAATACAGGGCAAACTTGGAAGAAAACCTCTTGGAGTCTGCAAAAGACTTGAGACTGGGGCGGAGGTTCACCTTCCAGCAGGACAGTGACCATAAACATAAAGCCAGGGCAACAATGGAATGGTTTAAAACAAAACATATATATGTGTTAGAATGGCCCAATCAAAGTCCAGATCTAAAACCAATCGAGAATCCGTGTCAAGATCTGAAAACTGCTGTTCACAAACGCTGTCCTTCTAATCTGACTGAGCTGGAGCTGTCTTGCAAAGAAGAATGGGCAAGGATTTCAGTCTCTAGATGGGCAAAGCTGGTAGAGACATACCCTAAAAGAATGGCAGCTGTAATTGCAGCAAAAGGTGGTTCTACAAAGTACTGACTCAGGGGGCTGAATAATACGCACACCCCACTTTGCAGTTATTGATTTGTAAAAAATGTTTGGAATGATGTATGATTTCCGTTCCACTTCTCACGTGTACACCACTTTGTACTGGTCTTTCATGTGAAATTCCAATAAAATTGATGCATGTTTGTGGCAGTAATGTGACAAAATGTGGAAAACTTCAAAGGGGGCCGAATACTTTTGCAAGCCACTTTATATGCTTTGCCTAAATTACCTATTTCTGCTACTAACCACTTGAGGACCGCAGTGTTAAAAAGAACATGTAACAAAAAAAAAAGCTGCAGGCAGTCCCGCAATCCTCCCTCAACAAGCCTGACAAGCGCTGATTTATTTACCTTTCCTGGCTCCAGCGGGGGCGCTGTTGCGGCTCTCCGCACGGAGATAAGCGAAAATAGCCGATCTCTGTAGTGTCCACTCTACTACGCAGGTGCAGGAGACTTGTGCCTGCGCAGTAGAGCGGCCCGACAGCGATTGGCTATTTCCGCCTATCTCCGAGTGGAGAGCTGATACTGCGCCTGCGCTGGAGCCGGGAAGGTAAATATTTACATCCCCGCTGTTCTGGGAGCTTTATCTCCGCCACCATGGGACCGAGGAGGACAGGGGAAGCCTCAATAGGATCCGGAGGCTTCCCCACCCCAGGTGAGTACCCCCTAGGGGAGGTTTTTTTCATAACAGGTTTTCTTTAAACCCCCCTAAAGACCAGGCCATTTTTCACCTAATTGGCCACTGCAGCTTTAAGGCCTCGCTGCAGGGCCGTCCAACTCAGCACACAAGTGAATCCCCCCCCCCCCTTTTCTCCCCACCAACAGAGCTTTCTGTTGGTGGGGCCTAATCACCCCCCCCCCCCCCCCCCAAAATATTTATTTATTTTTTTTATAAATATTTATTGTATTTTTTTTTAATAAATATGTATGTTGTTTTTTCTGTTATACAAACCCCTCCCTCCCTCCGTCAGCCAATCAGCATGATCAGCTGTCATAGACTCCGCCATCAGAGCAGGGATGCACGCGCATCGGCACTCGCGATCGCCCGCAAACCACGCCCCAAGGACCTTGCGCTGATCGGGGGTCCTGGGGATGCCACAGTGTCCACGTCCATCGGCGTGACGCGGTCGATAAGAAGTTAAACACACAGGGCCCTTTCACACTGGTGCAGTGCGGTGAGTCACACCTCACCACTATGCCAATGAAAGGCTATGAGTGCTTTCATACAGCATGTGGAGCAGTGAGTTGGAAGTCGCCAATCTACCGAAGGCACATACCTGTGTTGCCGCGAGACCTCTGCAGCGGACCAAAACTCATGCAAGTCTATGGCAACGCAGTGGTTTTAAAAAATGTTGGTGGCATTGCGGCGCACGTGCGTGGAAGCGTATTTTTAAAATACACTTTTGCGCACTTTTATGTTTTTGAAACAGGAAGTGAGCGCAAGCATCACTTCCTGTTTGGATGTCAGCCACAAGGGGATTACCGCGTATTAACACAGTAGTCCCTAAAAGTCTGTTTTTGGCAGTGGGCCGCACCGCTGTCACCAATCCGAAGTCTAACCGGCCTGAATCAATTGTGAGATAAACAGACTTTTTAACACCTTCGATTTTAGTAACATAGATAAGCTGCTACTTTCAGTCATCCTTTTGTGTTTTGGAACTGTACTGAAAAATCTCTCATGAGGAGATGGACTAGTCCAAAACAATCATATTCAACCTACTGTAATTGACAGCAGCATAGGAAAAAAAGTAATTTATAATGCATTTTACAAATGCACATTGTATACGTACGTAGTTACATAGTTATTTGGGTTGAAAAAAAGACATACGTCCATCGAGTTCAACCAGAAAATAAAATACAACACTAGCCTGAACCCTCACATCCAGTGGAAGGCAAAAAACTCTTACAAGGCATGGTCCAAAAAATTCCTTCCCAACTCCAGATGGCAATCAGATAAAACCCCTGGATCACCACCACCGGGAATTACCTAGTAATTATAGCCACGGAAGTCTTTCAACGCAAGGAAAGCATCTAAACCCACCTTGAAGAGACACTGAAACAAAAAAAATTATGATACAATGTATTGGTTGTGTAGTACGGATAATTACTAGAACATTTATAGCAAAGAAAATATTCTCATATTTTTATTTTCAGTTAGTTTTTTTTACAACATTGCATCATTCTCTAATATTTGCAGTTTACACACTATTCAGCATTCTGAATGATTTTACAGAGCAGGCAAGTGAACTTTAGACCTGTCCTCTGCAGGAAAAAAAAACAATACAGTGACTGCCACTTGAGATAATAAGCTTCAGAAGACAGAGCTCTCTGCGACTTTGAAAGTTGTGGCGCTCAATGGCTCTTTTGCATAGATAACAACTGGAGTTTCTTAACGGTTTCTGTACTGGAAACAATATTAGACTTGTGTCTCTGCTCCTAATGTTTTATTTCTTAGCTGTACTACACATACAAATCATTATATCATAATTTTTTTATCGCTTCAGTGTCTCTTAAAAAATGCAGATATAGAATTTACCATAAAAACTTCCTGTGGCAATCCAATCTACATTTTAATCACTCTTACTGTAAAGAACCCTTTCCTAAATACAGTGCTGTCCATAATTATTCATTCACCTGGCAAATTTTGACTTAAAGTTACTATTATTCAACCAGCAAGTAATTTTTTGACAGTAAATGACATAGGTGTCTCCCAAAAGATAATAAGACGATGTACAAGAGGCATTATTGTGGAAAAAAACATTTTGCAGCTTTTATTTACGTATGAGCAAAAAGTGTCTAGTCCAAAATTATTCATACCCTTCTCAATAATCAATAGAAAAGCCTTTATTGGCTATTACAGCAATCAAACGCTTCCTATAATTGCAGACCAGCCATTTGCATGTCTCCACAGGTATTTTTTGCCCATTTATCTTTAGCAATGAACTCAAAATATTTCAAGTCGGAGGGTCTTCTTGCCTTCGCCCTGATCTTTAGCTCCCACCACAGATTCTCAACTGAATTCAAGTCAGGACTCTGGCTGGGCCACTCCAAAACGTTAATGTTGTTGTCTGCTAACCATTTCTTCACCACTTTTGCTGTGCGTTTTGGGTCATTGCCATGCTGTCATGCAAGCAAAAAATTGCTTGCTGGTTTAATCAAATTTTTAAAAGGATTTTTATTAAAGAAAGAAAATTAGATTGGAAAGGGGCTTCAGAAGGCATACATTGTACATCATTCCTATTCAATGCCCAACTGCGGAGTTCTCCTTTATGGTTAGCATGGTAATGCCTCCGGAATCACAGTCCGGTGCTGATTGCTGGCCCCTCCGCTGCACTACAATGTAATGGTTTCCTTACAGACATATTTCTGCCTGATAAAAATAGAAATTTCCTGTCTGAGCGCTGTGAGTGATGTCAGCGAATTCTTCTCATAGCTTATAGAAAATGTGTAGCTACAAAGCTCCCTGAGGCATAAAGATACAGCGAGAGGAAAGCCTCTGCTGCGGGCATACAGGCGCCGATAAGAAAACCAATCAGAGAACACACAACAGAGGAAAAGCCCCGCCCGGGCAGGCACAAGACTACCGTGACAGGAACAGCTGACAATCCCAGCATCGTTAAAGGACCACTACCGTGAAAAGTTGTAAGATTTAACCACTTAAATACCAGCGGCGGTCTCTGTCCCCTTAAGGACCAGCGACCGCTGGTACAAGAAACGGCGGAATACCGACGAATAACCGGCACAATCGCCATCACCGACGCACGTCGGGAACCTGGGCCAACCTCTCTGCCGTCTGTATGATTGCAGAGTTCCTGTGAGCCGGTCAGGAACCGCTCTCATTGGCTTCTGACCCTGCCTATCAATGTAAGCCAATGGGAGCCACTTACGTTGATAGACAGGATCAGGAGCCAATTAAATCAGCTCCTGACCCGCTCACAGGGCTGAGGCAGCAGCGAGACTGTCGGGAGCAACGAAAGCGACAAGAACATTGGTGTATTGAAATCCACACCTTGGCAGCCAGGTAGCCATCAAAACAGGGCATAGATTTCAATCATCAAGGTCCTTAAAGAGAACCAGAGACGAAGCACCCTCATGTGTTTTACCATATATATCAGTGGGAACATTAGAGAAAACACCTACCCTGCTCTCTGTTTCATTCTTCACTGCTCAGCCTGCCTGTTATCAGCCCTGAAAAAATCTCCGACTGAACATTCAGTCTGGCTTTGCTCAGGAATGATTATAGCGGAGTCATTATAGCAGAGCCAGAAGGGGCAGGCTTGGGCTTGAAAAGACATAAGAGAAGACAGACTCAGCTATAAAGATTCCTGTGCTGCAACGGGCATCGGGAGAGAAGAGGGATGGCTCTATAGGACCCGGAGCCTTCCCTCTCCTAAGTAAGTATCTGGCTTTTTTCTTTTTTTAAATCTAAGTTCCCACTGACTTTAAAGGACAACTGTAGGGAAAGGTATGTGGAGGCTGCCATATTTAAATCCTTTTAAAGAGACACTGAAGCGAAAAAAAAACTATGATATTATGATTTGTATGTGTAGTACAGCTAAGAAATAAAACATTAAGATCAGATACATCAGTCTGATTGTTTCCAGTGCAGGAAGAGTTAAGAAACTCCAGTTGTTATCTCTATGCAAAAAAGCCATTATCTCTATGACTTTCAAAGTGGTGGAGAGCGGCTATTTTCTGACTTTTATTATCTCAACTGTTAGTTAACTATTTACTTTTTCTCTGGCAGAGGAGAGGTCATTAGTTCACAGACTGCTCTGAAAGAATCATTTTGAATGCTGAGTGCAGCCAGATAGATCAGCAGGGCTGCCAGGCAACTGGAATTGTTTAAAAGGAAAAAAATATAGCAGGCTCCACATACAGTGGTGTGAAAAACTATTTGCCCCCTTCCTGATTTTTTACTTTTTTGCATGTTTGTCACACTTAAATGTTTCTGCTCATCAAAAACCGTTAACTATTAGTCAAAGATAACATAATTGAACACAAAATGCAGTTTTAAATGATGGTTTTTATTATTTAGTGAGAAAAAAAAAAACTCAAAACCTACATGGCCCTGTGTGAAAAAGAAATTGCCCCCTGAACCTAATAACTGGTTGGGCCACCCTTAGCAGCAATAACTGCAATCAGGCGTTTGCGATAACTTGCAACAAGTCTTTTACAGCGCTCTGGAGGAATTTTGGCCTACTCATCTTTGCAGAATTGTTGTAATTCAGCTTTATTTGAGGGTTTTCTAGCATGAACCGCCTTTTTAAGGTCATGCCACAACATCTCAATAGGATTCAGGTCAGGACTTTGACTAGGCCACTCCAAAGTCTTCTTTTTGTTTTTCTTCAGCCATTTAGAGGTAGATTTGATGGTGTGTTTTGGGTCATTGTCCTGCTGCAGCACCCAAGATCGCTTCAGCTTGAGTTGACGAACAGATGGCCGGACATTCTCCTTCAGGATTTTTTGGTAGACAGTAGAATTCATGGTTCCATCTATCACAGCAAGCCTTCCAGGTCCTGAAGCAGCAAAACAACCCCAGACCATCACACTACCACCACCATATTTTACTGTGGGTATGATGTTCTTTTGCTGAAATGCTGTGTTACTTCTACGCCAGATGTAACGGGACGCGCACCTTCTAAACCGTTCCACTTTTGTCTCGTCGGCCCACAAGGTATTTTCCCAAAAGTCTTGGCAATAATTGAGATGTTTTTTAGCAAAATTGAGACGAGCCTTAATGTTCTTTTTGATTAAAAGTGGTTTGCGCCTTGGATATCTGCCACGCAGGCCGTTTTTGCCCAGTCTCTTTCTTATGGTGAAGTTGTGAACACTGACCTTAATTGAGGCAAGTGAGGCCTGCAGTTCTTTAGATGTTGTTCTGTATTCTTTTGTGGCCTCTCGGATGAGTTTTCTCTGCGCTCTTATGCTGGGAATACACGGTTCGTTTTTGCCTTCGTTTAAACCTTCGATTCGTTCGGTAAACGAATCGAGTGTTGAAAACGTATGTGAAAATAGTCATAATCTTATTATAGTTTCGATTAATAGACCCCAAAAACGAACGACTAGTGATCGAACATGTTTGATATTATCTCTCTTTATCCATCTAATCGAGTCATTGGTAGGCTTGATGGCTGTTCAGATCGATTATTTGTTCGTTTATGCTAGTCCGTCCCTGTAAAAAGGGATTTTCGTTTCGTTTCTTTGCAGCCTTCGATCATTGGAAAAACGAAACCATCAGAATCGAAAAAAAAAAACGAAACCGTGGGTGGTGATATTAACCGTATGACCGATTATTTCGGGATCGAAAAGGACAAAAGGCACAATCGAAACGAAGGTTTAAACGAAGGCAAAAACGAACAGTGTATTCCCAGCATTAGGGTAATTTTGGTCAGCCGGCCACTCCTGGGAAGGTTCATCACTGTTCCATGTTTTTGCCATTTGTGGATAATGGCTCTCACTGTGGTTCGCTGGAGTCCCAAAGCTTAAGAAATGGCTTTATAACCTTTACCAGACTGATAGATCTCAATTACAGTACTTTTGTTCTCATTTGTTCCTGAATTTCTTTGGATCTTGGCATGATGTCTAGCTTCTGAGGTGCTTTTGGTCTACGTCTCTGTGTCAGATAGCTCCTATTTAAGTGATTTCTTGATTGAAACAGGTGTGGCAGTAATCAGGCCTGGGGTGACTACAGAAATTGAACTCAGGTGTGATAAACCACAGTTCAGTTATTTTTTAACAAGGGGGGCAATCACTTTTTCACACAGGGCCATGTAGATTTGGAGTTTTTTTTCTCACTAAATAATAAAAACCATCATTTAAAACTGCATTTTGTGTTCAATTATGTTATCTTTGACTAATAGTTAACGGTTTTTGATGAGCAGAAACATTTAAGTGTGACAAACATGCAAAAGAATAAGAAATCAGGAAGGGAGCAAATAGTTTTTCACACCACTGTACCTCTCGCTGCAGTTGTCCTTTAAAGTTATCAATCAATGGGCACAGTGTTGCCGTGAGTCATTTCACAGATGGGAGTTAAGGGGTTAATGTACATTGGTAGATCTCAGGGCGGTATTTTAGTGGTTTCCAGTATTTCCATGTTTCTCCTACATCCTGATATTTGAGCTCATCGTATATTCAAATAGCGCCGTGCACCTGGCAGGCCGGATAACGGCTGCACTCAACAGGCAGCAATCATCGCGGCAGAAGTATTCGCTGTCTTATGTCAGCTCTCCTGGCTTATTACAGTAATTAGCCGCTCCTGAACACCATCATCTACAAATTAACGATTAGTAATATGAGGCAGAGGTGCCATCTGCGGTCACCCCACTGGGTCGCCAAGTGTCTCACCCGGGAAGAACAACACAAACCTCAACTGCACTGCAGCCAAAACTGACAAACGTACGTTTTCCAGTCCAAAATACAGATGCTAACTTATGGCTAAGTAGTCGGCTACCTCGTACACAGATCCATCACCAGTCCAACAAAACAGCTACTTGACCATTGCAGGGGTAGAGCATTAACCTCCTTGCCGGTTCAATTCCTCCGGCAAGGAGGCAGCGCAGGAGGTTTTTTTTTGTTTTTGTATTTTTTAAATCATGTAGCGAGCCGAGGGCTCGCTACATGATAGCCGCTGAGCGGCGGCATCCCCCCACCCACTCCGATCGCCTTCGGCGATCAGAGTATGCAGGAAATCCCGTTGAGAACGGGATTTCCTGCAGGGCTTCCCCGGTCGCCATGGCGACGGGGCGGGATGACGTCACCGACGTCATGGACGTCGGGACGTCATGGGGAATCCCGATCCGCCCCTCAACGCTGCCTGGCACTGATTGGCCAGGCAGTGCAGGGGTCTGGGGCGGGGGGGGAGCGGCTCGGCGCGGCGGATCGGCGGCGAGCGGAAGTTACAAGCAGCTAGCAAAGTGCTAGCTGCTTGTAACAAAAAAAAAAAAATTATGCAAATCGGCCCAGCGGGGCCTGAGCAATCCTCCTGCGCAGGTTACCCCGAACTGAGTTCGGGATAACCGGCAAGGAGGTTAAGGGACACCCGAGGCGAAAATAAACGAATGAAATAAAGGATTTTATCCATCTTCCTTCTCCTAAAAATGACTTTTTAAGATATTCCACAGTTTTATTTTATGTTTAAATCTACTTTTTAAGTTTTAATTGTTTTATTGTTTTTGCTCAATGACACATCCATTGAAGTATGCCAGAGCTAAAATCTATAAAACTATTGACCCTTTTTATTTCTTTCCTGCTCTCAGAAGCCATTTCTGCTAGGAAAGTGTTTTATAGTTGGAATTTCTTATCAGTGAGGGTCACACTGTAGTCACTTCCTGTCTGAGTCAGGAATGAGTCAGCCACTTACATACCTGATATTTAACTCTTTCAGGCAGAGAAAGAAAAAAAGGAACAAAATAGTTATTTGTGTGCTGGGCACTGTACATACACATGTCTATCTCATCATGTCGCATGTCACTTCGGGTATCCTTTTACCACTTTGTCCTCCTTGACGTATAAAAACGTCAAGGAGGACAGGCGCGCTCCCGCGCGCTCCCGCGGCCGATCGCGCGCGTGCACGCGCACTCCCGGCCGCGGAGTCGGTAGCCACGGAATCAATGTATCAGGCTGGGGAGCCCGATCATTGATTCCTCTCCCCCGCTGAAAAAGCGACAGCTTCTCTCGGAAGCTTCGCTCTTTCTGAAGCTGTGTCCCTCTAAGCGTACATTGTACGCTTAGAGTGACGTCATGTAAAAAAAATCGAGATTGCCATCTTGTGGCCAAAAAGTAAAACTACAAGCAAATACCCAAAAACATTACACTACACCAATATTTCCCCAAATAAAACACTTTTATATCCCACCCTCCCAAAAATGCCCACATAAAATGTTTAATAAAAAAAAACAAAAAAAACATTACTATAAAAAAAAAAAAAAACATAAATATTTACCTAAGGGTCTAAACTTTTTAAATATCTATGTAAAGATGAAATATTTCTCTCTATTTTTTTTTTATAAGCTTGTAAATAGTGATGTATGCAAAACGGAAAAAATGTTCTTTTATTTCCAAATAAAATATTGTCGCGATACATTGTGATAGGGACATAATTTAAATGGTGAAATAACCGTGACAAATGGGCAATAACAATACGTGGGTTTTAATTATGGAGGCATGCATTATTTTAAAACTATAATGGCCGAAAACTGACAAATAATGAATTTTTTCATTTTTTTTCTTATTCTTCCTGTTAAAATGCATTTACAGTAAATTGGCTCTTAGCAAAATGTACCCCCCAAAGAAAGCCTAATTGGTGGCGGAAAAAACAAGATATAGATCAGTTCATTGTGATTAGTAGTGATAAAGTTATAGGCTAATGAATGGGAGGTGAACATTGCTCGGATGCATAAGCTGAAAACGACTGAGATGTTAAGTGGTTAACCACTTAAGGACCACAGTGGTAAACTCCCCTAAAGACCAGGCCACTTTTAGCTAAAATGGCCACTGCAGCTTTAAGGCCAAGCTGCAGGACCGCACAACACAGCACACGAGTGACCACCCCCCTTTTCCCCCCACCAATAGAGCTCTGTTGGTGGGGTCTGATCCCCCCCCCCCCCCCCAGGTGTTTGGTTGTTTTTTAATAAGTATTTGTCGCTTTTTAAAACAAAAATGTATTTTTTCCCCCTTTTCCTTATTCCCCTCCCTCCCTGCAGCCGGCCAATCCTGCGATCGGCTGTCATAAGCTTCAGCCTATGAGAGCCAATTGCTCTCTTGTCCCCCAGAAGACAGCCATATCACACGAGCAGGAGATGCGCGCGATCTCCTGCAAATCAGAGCCCCAGGACTTCAAGCCAATTGGCATTAGGCAGTCCTGGGGCTGCTGCCGCGTCCACGCCCATTGGCGTGGGGCGGTCTTTAGGTAGCTAAAACGGACGTGAACTCAGAATTTCCTCTCTGCTCAAAAAGATAAGCAACAGCATAATAACCTTAAAAGAAAAATACTTCTTTGTTACAGCTTACAGAACTCCTGCAATAAATCTGCAGTGTGTCTGCTTCCTGCTTTTATGGAAGCAGGCAAAGGGTTTACATCCTGTGTTTACATATTAGCTGTGTCTGCCGAGACTGACTACTTTCTGTGCTGACATAGCTAAGGGATCAAATAACACTTGTGGTTACTTAAAGATGAGGGGGGGAATTAGACGGGCCCTTCTCTCTAAAAGCACACACGGTGCATTTCTCTTGGTTTTCCTTGTGTCCTGTGCAAGAGTTCAGGTCCAGTTTAAAGGACAACAGAAGATAGAGGAATATGGAGGTTGCCATATTTATTTCCATTTAAATCAATACCAGCTGCCTGGCAGCCCTGCTGGTCGATTTAGCTGCAGTAGTGTCTAAATCACACCAGAAACAAGCATGCAGCTAATCTGTCAGATCTGACAATGTCAAACCCCTGATCTGCTGCATGCTTGTTCAGGGTCTATGGCTAAATGTATTAGAGGCAGAGGATCAGCCGGATAGCCAGGGAACTTGCATTGCTTAAAAGGAAATAAATATGACAGCCTCTATATACACTTTTGCTTCAGTTGTCCTTTAAAGAAAATCTGTAATGAGAAAAACCTCCCCTGGGGGGTACTCACCTCGGGTGGGGGAAGCCTCCGGATCCTATTGAGGCTTCCCCCATCCTCCTCGGTCCCATGGTGGCGGAGATAAAGCTCCCCGAACAGCGGGGATGTTAATATTTACCTTCCCAGCGCCAGCGCAGGTGCAGTATCGGCTCTCCGCTCGGAGAAATAGCTGATCGCTGTCGGGCCGCTTTACTGCGCAGGTGCAAGTCTCCTCCGCCTGCGCAGTAGAGCGAACAGGGATCGGCTATTTTCGCCTACCTCCTTGCGGAGAGCAGTAACAGCGCCACCCGCTGGAGCCAGGAAAGGTAAATAAATCAGCGCTTATCAGGCTTGTTGAGGGAGGATTGCGGGACTGCCTGCAGCTACAGGGCAGGGGGGGGAAGCCTCATTGGGACCCTGAGGCTTCCCCCTCCCGAGGTGAGTACCCCCCAGGGGAACTTTTTTTTGTTACAGGTTCTCTTTAAGGCTAGGTTCACAGTGGTGCATTGCAGTGTGGCATAACGGAAGCTTTGTGACAGTTTGCCGCACTGCAATACCTATGCGGTGGGTGCGGTGTGCGGGATAATGACGTGCGCCATCCTAATATACTGCATGCAGTGCACAGTAGAATGCACACGTTACACTGAAGCGTACTTTCCACTGACTGTAGGTAACGCAATGTGCAGATAACGTGCGGCGCCGCTTTGCCGTTGCGTAGCAATCCTGCTGTTACTGGGAACCCAACAGCGACCATGAACGTAGTCTCAGGCTTGTTAAAAAGCGTGTAATGCGAATTGTACGTAATGTTTTTCAATGGCGACATGTGTGTTCGTCCGCAAATCCACTATTTTTTGCGTGCGATACGTGTGCGTTTAACTGCTCTACAACTGCCTGACGCTGATGGGCGGTCACAGAGTGGCTCCCTAGGACCGCCTAATGCCGATTGGTGTCAAGTCCTGGGGCAGAGATTAGCAGGGAATGCGCGCGCGCGATCGTGCCCCGCCAAGCTATGGAGCAGAGCTCCGTGATCAGCCTGAACAGCCCTATGATCGCGGCTGGCAGGCTGTTAGACCAAGAAAAAAAAAACATTTACATGTACAGCGCTGCAATCTACTGCAGTGCTGTACAGGGGACAGCTCTGTCACTGAGCCGTCCCCTCAAGTGGCAGGGAAATAGATCCCTCTCACAGGCACCACCCTATGAGAGGCTATCTCTGCGATTGGATCTCAGGGGGAGGGAAGCAGCGTGGGAGGCAAAAAAAAAAAAAAAAAAGAACACTAATATTAATTTTAAAAAAAATTACATATTGCAGCAGCAATCAGAACCTATCAACAGAAAGCTCTGTTGGTGGGCAGAAAAGGTGGCAAGATTTATTTGGCTGTTAAAGTGGATCCGAGATGAAAAACTAACTATAACAAGTAACTTGTCTATATATCTTATCTACAGTTTAGATAGTTTACACAGCATATCTATCTGCAAACAGCTTCAAAAGTTTATGATTATTTATTCCTGTGATACAATGAGGGCAGCCATGTTCTGTTTGCCACATTATCACAGGCTGAGGGCTGGAGATGCTATCAGCTTGCCTGTGTGTAAATTCACTCCCATCTCCTCCTCCTTCCTCCCCTCTGCCATTGAAATAAATGGCTAGTAACCTCCTCCTCCTCCTCCAACCCAGACTGAGCTCCCATAAGCCCTTGCTACAGTGCCAAGACAGAAAAGGAGCTGTGGGCGAGGCTTGTTTAGTTTATAGGGAATTTAGAGTATTAAAACAAAACAAAAAAAGTATTGGGCTTGAGGAATGCCCTATAAACTATATG
The DNA here is from genome assembly GCF_040937935.1 of Hyperolius riggenbachi. Taxonomy (NCBI): domain Eukaryota; kingdom Metazoa; phylum Chordata; class Amphibia; order Anura; family Hyperoliidae; genus Hyperolius; species Hyperolius riggenbachi. The sequence continues at coordinate 28,828,191 of NC_090650.1, read as the reverse complement.
AAAGGAAAACAATTATGCAATGAGCAAAAGTTTATCTCGGATCCATTTTAAGTTGTATGGCTGAGTAATGAACTGTTAAAGCTGCAGTGTGCAGAATTGTAAAAAATGGCCTGGTCACTAGAGGGGTGTAAGCCTGTGGTCCTCAAGTGGTTAACAAAACCGATTCCTAGCCACATAAAATTGCAGCATGTGTACGATTCCCTTAGACTGCTACCAGATGGCAGCACTCTACGGTGGCCAGCGCGCGCGCACGCACGCACGTAAAAACAACCACAAAATGTAAAAAATAATTCAGGTTAAACTGCCGCAGGTTTACACTGTCACAAGTAGGCCACTCCCTTAAAGGGATACTGTAGGGGGGGGTCGGGGGAAAATGAGCTGAACTTACTCAGGGCTTCTAATGGTCCCCCGCAGACATCCTGTGCCCACGCAGCCACTCACCGATGCTCCGGCCCCGCCTCCAGTTCACTTCTGGAATTTCTGACTTTAAAGTCAGAAAATCACTGCGCCTGCACGCCAGTGTCCTCGATCCCGCTGATGTCACCAGGAGTGTACTGCGCAGACACAGACCATACTGGGCCTGCGCAGTACGCTCTTGATGACATCAGCGGGATCGAGGACAAGGCAACGCAGGCGCAGTGGTTTTCAGACTTTAAAGTCTGAAATTCCAGATGTGAACCGGAGGCGGGGCCGGAGCATTGGTGAGTGGCTGCGCGGGCACAGGATGTCTACGGGGGACCGTTAGAAGCTCCGGGTAAGTTCAACTCATTTTCCCCTGACCCCCCTACAGTATCCCTTTAATGTCACACAAAATGAACTGGTCTAACAAAGTATAACGGTGACCGAGAGCCCTTTTCTACTAAGAGATTAATTAAGGTGAACCTGAAGTAAGCAAAATCAATAAAAATAAGCATACCTCACCGTCGGTTCCTCCCAGAAGCTCACCATTTTCTTCTAACAACGATTCCTTCCAGTTCAGACAAGATTGTCAGAACTGAAATATATTAGTTGCTGCTACTTATACATCAGTTGTTGTCAGTTATAACTGAAAGGAAAACAGGTAATGTCCATGTTTCCCTATGGCTCATGTGGGTGATATTACAGTTTAACAATTTGCTGACAAGGAAGCTTTTACGGGGTCATCGTCCTTTTTAAAATGGGGGACAGAGAATTCCATCGATCACAGTGGGCTAACAGGACACGGGAGAGGAGAAAGAGATTGAGGAGTAGACTACACGAGAGGTAAATATGACCTGTGTATGGTTATTTTAACTTTTAATTTTCAGTTTAGGTTTTATTTAAAAGGGGCACTATGGCGAAACATTTTAAAACTTAAAAGGGAAGGTTCAAGCAAAATAAAAAAAATGAGTTTCACTTACCTGGGGCTTCTACCAGCCCCATTCAGCCATCCTGTGCCCTCGTAGTCACTTACTGCTGCTCCAGTCCCCCGCTGGCAGCTTGCCGACCTCGGAGGTCGGCGGGCCGCATTGCGTACATTTTTACGCATTCCCGCTAGTGCAGGAACATTAACACATACATTTTTACGCGTTACTGTTTCAATGCGTACATTTTTACGCATTGAACCAGTAATGCGTAAAAATGTATGTGTCAATGTTCCTACACTAGCGGGAATGCGTAAAAATGTACGCAATGCGGCCCGCCGACCTCCGAGGTCGGCAAGCTGCCAGCAGGGGACCGGAGCAGCAGTGAGTGACTACGAGGGCACAGGATGGCTGCATGGGGCTGGTAGAAGCCCCAGGTAAGTGAAACTCATTTTTTTATTTTGCTTGGACATTCCCTTTAAAATATGTGCAAACATAGACAAATAAGAAGTACGTTTTTTCCAGAGTAAAATGAACCATAAATTACTTTCCTCCTATGTTGCTGTCGCTTACAGTAGGTAGTAGAAATCTGACAAAAGCGACAGGTTTTGGACTAGCCCATCTCTTCATGGGGGATTCTCAGCAAGGCTTTTATTCTTTATAAAGATATTCCCTGAAAATAATTTATACAAAGATGCTGGCCAGCTTCCCTGCTCGCTACACAGTTTTTTGGCAGTTGGACAGAGCAACTGCCATTCACTAAGTGCTTTTGAAAATAAATAAATCCCTGAGAATCACCTATGAAGAGATGGACTAGTCCAAACCCTGTCACTTCTGTCAGATTTCTACTACCTACTGTAAGTGACAGCAACTTAGGAGAAAAGTAATTTAAAGCTTATTTTACTCTGGAAAAACCGTACTTCTTATTTGTCTGTGTTTTCACATATTTTACATTTTACAATTTTTCGCCACAGTGCCCCTTTAAAGGGAACCAGAGACGAGGGAATCCTTAAAGATTTTTTAAAAAAAGCGTTTATACATACCTGGGGCTTCCTCCAGCCCCATAAGCCTGGATTGCTCCCACAAATCTTAATTTTTGCAGCACAAATGGGCACAAACATAGCACTAACCAAACCTGATGGAATTTTTATTTGTGCTGATTGTAGGGGGGCCGTCTTCACGGAGCTGAAAAAATTAGCAGGAAATATTTTTTTTTCAAATTGTGATGTCTAGCAATCGACATCTGTCCACTCAAATGTATATGCAGGGGATGGGCCGCTCGTACCAAGAGTGCCCGACAGCCCCTTGGGGCTCCCGACAGGAGGCGGCTGTCCCGGCCTGGAGCAGTAAAAGTAAGAACAACAACTATGATAAATAGGAGTCATTTTCCTTGCAGCTGTGTTTTGTATAACAGCCTGAATATCAGATGAGGAAGGAGAACCAGACAAGAGAAGCATTGAGGAGGCTTTCAAATATGAATGAAATGACATTTTGCATATCCATATAGTCTCAGGACTTATGCAAAGTTTTCCTGTGAAAAAAGGAACAGCGGAGGATTGCAGCGGCCTGGCCAAAGTATCCAGCCGGCCTCCTGATAACAGACGGTGGCTGCCTGGAACCTCATTTCTGGACTGTATAAAAGGGGACCTGAGAGTTCAGGTGCAATTTAAGGTGGACATACACTGGTCAATATTTTTCTTGATATGAGGCCGATTTGATCATCTGCTAGAAATCGATGCCATAAATGATTCCCTAACTATCGATATCTGACCCAAATCAATTCAGTCCATCGTGCCAGATTGGCAGCGGGTCAGGAGCATGTCGCTGGTGGCATTCAATTTTCTGCCGACCGACCAATTACCTCGCACCAGTCCGCAGGCGCTTCCTTCCGTGTCTTATACCCACCGCCGAAGCTTTTGCCTGTACTTTCACTCTTGGGAAGCTGTGCGTCACATGACAAACACTAGAGGCCTGGCAGGCAGTTTGCACAGATCTCCAATAGATGTTGTGCTGAAATTGCCGGTACCGTGTCCCGTACCTTCGGCCAGTCTGTGCAAAAGAAGCGCACTCTGTACATATCTCTACGTAGAGAGCACACTTCTCTTGCGTCAGACTGGCCGAAGGTACGGGACTCGGTTCCGGCGATACAGAAGGCTGAGGACGGCGGTGTGGGAGCGATCCATGCAGATGGGGCTGGAGGAAGCCCCAGGTATGTATAACACTTTTACTATATATCACCTGTTTCCTTTAAAGACATGGATAGTTCAAATACTCAGTGCAGAGCTTCAGGAACTGGCGAGAGCTGAGAATGATCAAATACCCTCAAATACCAAAGGTTGGATGGAAAAAGCCTGGAACAGTTGTCTCTTTATTTACTATATAAAATTCAGTGAAATGAAAATGTGGACAGTATAATACATGTGTTATGTAGGTAGAACAAGTATTTATCCACTTGTATGTGTGATTTTTTTTCTGGGATAGTATAGCGGTCCCTGCTGCTATAAGGCTACTTTCCCACCAGGACGTTGCATTTTAGGGGAAGTTATGGTCGCATAACGTGCCCCTAACGCAACGCATGATGGTGTTGGATGTGGAGGTCAGAGTGAGCCGTGTTGTGCAGCTCACTCTGGCGTCCGTGATGCCATGATGTGTACTCTTGGACGCATGCGACATCATGTGGTCCTGCCAGCCATTCGCCGCACAGAGCGGCCGCTCCAGGAAGTAAACACCGTGCAGGGAATATTAATTAGCCATGTGGCTGGCCGAGGAGGAGGGGAGACCTCCTCCTCCAACACTACCGAGCCTGTGCAAAAAGTCTAACACGGCTTAGCCGCTTATAACGTACAGCATGCAGCACTTTAACTTGACGTGCTGCGTTACAATGTAACGCAACGTGGGCACTGTGAACAGCCCATTCACTTTTCATTACTGTGCGGTAGGCTGCGTTACAGGCTGCTCTAACGTGCGCCTGTAACGTCTAACTGTGAAAGCAGGTGACGTGTATGTACAGTGCCTAGCACACAAATAACTATGCTGTGTTCCCTTTTTTTCTTTCTCTGCCTGAAAGAGTTAAATATCAGGTATGTAAGTGGCTGACTCAGTCCTGACTCAGACAGGAAGTGACTACAGTGTGACCCTGATAAAACACTTTCCTAGCAGAAAATGGCTTGTGAGAGCAGGAAAGAGATAAAAAGGGTAAATAGTTCATAGATTTTAGCTCTGGCATACTTCAATGAATCGGTCATTGAGCAAAAACAATAAAATGTTAAAACTTCAAAAGTAGATTTAAACATAAAATAAAACTGGAATATTTTAAAAAGTCATTTTTTGGAGAAGAAAGATAGATACAATCGTTTATTTTTATTAGTTTATTTTCGGTTCGGGTGTCCTTTAAGACAGAAAAAAGAAGAAGAAGCAGCCAAGAGATAAGATGCCCACATATGACCGCAGTGTCACGAAGCCCTCGGATCTGTGAACCAGTTTTCAGAAAACGTTAAGATAAAAATCTCTTTACAGAAGAAGAGAGTCCTGCTGGGTTCATGAACCTCGGATGGTCCACAAAACGGCCGGACGCTTGTGAAAGCGCTGTCAGGAGACTCGTCACCCGGAGAGCGGATAATAAAAAGGCGCAGCTATCGTCAGCCGTGATCTCATAATAAAAAGCGAAGTGTGAAGTCGCTGCGGCCGCTAACAGCCGCCAAGCACAGTCACCAGAGCGAGGTCACCGTCAGAGAAGCTCCGCAGAACGTGCGTCTATCTACACAGGCCCTGGCACCATCTCACTCCTCAGATTGTACAAGCTCTGGGGATGGTGCCGTTACACTACTGCCCTGTAAAAATGTTTAAAGAGGAGTTGGCGTGAAAATCTTAAAATTTAAAACACATACAAATAAGAAGTACGTTTCTCCCAGAGTAAAATGAGCCATAAATTACTTTTCTCCTGTGTTTCTGTCACTTATAGTTGGTAGTAGAAATCTGACAGAACCGACAGGTTTTGGGTTAGTCCATTTCTTCATGGGGGATTCTCAGCATGGCCTTTATTATTAATAAAGACATTCCCTGAAAATGATTAATACAAAGATGCTGGTCAGCCTCCCTGCTCTCTGCACACTATTTTGGCAGTTGGATGGAGCAATTGCCATTCACAAAGTGCTTTTAAAAATAAAGAAATCCCTGAGAACTCCCCTATGAGAAGATGGGCTGGTCCAAAACCTGCCAGTAATGTCAGATTTCTACTACCTACTGTAAGTGACAGCAACATAGGAGAAAAGTAATTTATGGCTCATTTTACTCTGGAAGACACGTACTTCTTATTTGTAGGCATTTTAAATTTGAAGATTTTCACCACAGTTCCTCTTTAATTGCCTCCAACAATGTGCTTTCACTCCAAATCAATGTCAAGAGTCCTAATCTCAGGAGCAGGCCACCTCTCTGCATCTGCTGATTATTCCACCTGCACAGAGCAGGATGAACCCGGTACACACATACAATTTTACCCAGAAATGGATTTAGATGTAAAGAGGCCTTAGGCAAGGTAGTAGATTTGGGCCCCCTTGTGGTATTTGTGGTCAGCTGAAGCATAGAAAGGCCAGAGAAGGTGGCTGGTGGGCCCTTTCACACCCACTAAGCCCCAGGCAACTGCCTAGGTTGATGATCCTGTTCTGATTTTACCACTTCCATGAAATATGAGGGTCAACAGATACATAGAGGTGGTAAAATTGCACAGTGATTGGCCAATCAAAATTGAAAGTGTGTACCAGCTGACAACAGCTGAGGGAAGGGGTTAATGAAAAAAAAAATGATTATGCTAAGCTCAGATTTCACTTAAAAGCAAACCTGAAGAAAATAAATAAATAAAATGATATAATGAATTGTATGTGTATAATGAATGGAACATTAGTTGCAAAAAAAAAAAAAAAAAAAAAAAAAAAAGCCATTTTCAGTTACGTCACAGTTGCAATTTTAAAAGCACACCGTCTTTTAAAGTGGATCTGAGATGAACTTTTACTCCTTGCAGAATTGTGTTCCTTTCCTATCGTTTATAGGACATTCCTCAAGCCAAATACTTGTTTGTTTTAATACTCTAATTCCCTATAAACTAAACAAGCCACACCCACAGGTTTTCAGAGAGCCAAGGCACTTTCTGACAGTCGCAAGGGCTCATGGGAGCTCAGTCTGGGCAGGAGGAGTGGGAGGTATTACTAGCCAGAGATTTCAGAGGCAGAGGGGAGGAGGGAGGAGGAGGGGGATTAGGTTTTTTTGCTGAAGATACAGATAAGCCTGCCTCTGTGTAATGTTTACAAACAACATGGCTGCTGTCATTGTATCACAGGAAGAAATAATCATATTCTTTTGAAGCTGTTTGCAGCTAGATATGCTGTGTAAACTATCTAAACTTTAGATAAGATATATAGACAAATTACTTGTTATAGTTAGTTTTTCATCTCGGATCCGCTTTAAGCTGTAAAACAAAGCATAAATAATAATCACCCTTTGAACTCTTCTGCAGTAAAACCTTATCTCAAGCTGTCTCTCACTATTTCTGGGTTGTTTAAAGAACCACTTCAGAGAAAAAAGTAAGCAGCTAAAATCTGACAGAACCAACTGGTTTTGGACTAGTCATCTCCTCATGGGCATTCTCATGGTTTTCTTCGTTTTAAAAAGAATTTCCTGAGCAGCAGTTGCTAAGTCTCGCTGCCCAAATAGTAAGATACCAGCCAGACTCCCTAACGGCAGACAGGCTTAGCAACTGCTGTTTAGGAAAACAAAGAAAGCCCTAAGAATCCCCCATGAGGAGATGAACTAGTCAAAAAGCTGTCGGTTTTGTCAGAAGTGGCTAGGGTGGCCCTTTGCTTTCAAAAACTTTGAATAGATCAGAGAAGCTATTTTGCATAGATAATAACTGAAGTTTTTTTTAACTCCTTCTGTACTGGAAACAATATGAGACTTCTCTCTTTGCTACTAATGTTCTATTTCTTAGCTGTATTACACATACAATTCATTATATCATTAGTTTATTTTCACTTCAGGTTTGCTTTAGGAGACACTGAAGTGATTTTTTTTATGATATAATGATTTGCATGTGTAGTACAGCTAAGAAATAAAATATTAGGAGCAGAGACATAAGTCTAATATTGTTTCCAGTACATGAAGAGTTAAACTCCAGTTATCTATGCAAAACAGCCATTGAGCTCCACGAGTACTGTCTTCTGAAGCTTGTTATCTCAAGTGTCTGGCACGGTATTGTTTTTATTTCTGCAGAGAACAGTTCAGGACAGGTCAAAAGTTCACTGGCCTGCTCTGTAAAATCATTTAGAATGCTGAGCAGTGTGTAAACTGCAAATATTAGAGAATGATGCAATGTTATAAAACACACTATATAACTGAAAATAAAATTGAGAATATTTTCATTGCTACTAATGTTCTAGTAACTATCCATACTACACAACCGATTCATTATATCATCATTTTTTTCCACTTCAGTGTCACTTTAAAGATCATGAGTAAGGTGTTCTTATTTCGCACAGTCATTGTCTAAATAATATCTTTACAGATCTGCAAGCCGTAAAGGCCATTTCCATAGAGAGTGCGAGCAGAGCGACTCCAGTGCAGAGTCATTCTATTAGGGCAGCAGGAGAAGCGCTTAGATCCATTCAGCCCAGGATGAGGCTGGCGGCGTTCCAGGCGGCTAATGTCTCCAGTGATGGAGAGATCTCTAGCTTATCCCAACCTGAGGAATTCAGCAATCGCAGCCAGAGAACTAAAATCAGTCTGTCCTCCGAATATTTCTGCTGGGAAGCTGTACAGCGATAAAATCAAGAAAAAACAAAGTAACCTAAGCTTATAGAAAAACGTCACTTCCCATCCTGTGTTGCACAATTCTCCTCCAGCATATTCTAGAATTCTGACCTTACATAAACTAACATTAAAGTGGACCTGAGCTCAGAACTTCCTCTCTGCTCTAAAAGATGAGCAAAAGCATAATAACCTTTAGAGAAAAACATCTCTTTGTTACAGCTGATACAAATCCTGCAATAAATCTGCAGTGTTTCTACTTCCTGCTTTCACGGAAGCAGACATATTGTTAACATCCTGAGCTTTCAAATGAGCTTATCTGCCATGGCAGTCAGGTGACACAGGGGAGAGATCAGACTACAACTTGTGATTAGACACAAACGAGGGGAATTAGGCAGGCTAAACTCTCTGAATACATACAGGGTGCTTTTCTCTATGTTTTTCCTTCTGACTTGTGTAAGAGTTCAGGTCCCCTTTAAAGGACAACTGTAACCTACTAAAACAAAAAAGTTATTCTCACCTAAGAGTAGGGCAGGCTCTGGATCCATTAGAGCATACAGGTCAAACTCCCACCCGCGGGCAAAATCGGGCTCTCAAGTGGTTAGCCCACGTAGCATTATGTTTGGCCCACTCTAGACCACCAAAGAAGCCATATTGTAGGTGAAGCCCTAGAACACCAGCCATATGGGGAGGGAGAAAGAAGCACTAGACACCAGGGAACTGTATAGGGGAGGATGGTGGCCTCTAGACACCAGGGAACTGTATAGAGGAGGGAGGACCACTAGATACCAGGGAACTGTATAGGGGAGGGCGGAGGCCTCTAGACACCAGGGAACTGTATAGAGGAGGGAGGACCACTAGATACCACGGAACTGTATAGGGGTGGGAGGGAGGACCATTAGACACCAGGGAGCTTTATAAGGGAGGAAGGTGGCCAGTAGACATTTAGGTCAGCCTGCGACTTGGTCCCAGTGTCCAATTCCAGCCCACTTTGTATTTGAATTTGACACCCCTGCCTTAGAGCTTTCTGGTTCCTCTTTGCCTCCCCCCGCTTCACCACCAGGCCGCCGTTCACATGTCCCGCCGGCTAGGTCTTCAGGTCTCCCTTGAAATACATAGGTCTCCAAGAACTTGCGAAGACGAGCAGCTCCGTACTGCGTTTACGCGAGTCCACAGCCGCTCATCTTCAAAAGTACTCAGAGACCAGAGTATTTCTGTGCCCTTCAGAGGAGACCCAAAGGTCTCTTGGACATTAAAGTCCAGCTGTGGAACGAGGGGACAAAAAGAGGAATGGGACGATGGTTACAGTTGTAGACAGACGAGCAAGCACAATGTCAATGAGCACCGAGACTTGACTGCAGTATAAATAAGTTTCTTTACAAAGTCAACCACACTCTATGGAGTGTCCACCAATCAACTAACAGTGGTGCCGCCAAGTGTGTGCTGGAGGCCTAGACCAAAGCCTCAGGCTGGTTTCCCACTGCAAAATGGTGGCAGCGATGCAGTGCACGAAAGATGGGCGGTAACATAGTTCTGGACCAGCGTTGGGAATGCGGCGAAAACGTCACTTCTGATGCGTCGCAGCGTGGAAGTATGAAAAAAGTAAGCAGTTAAAATCTGACAGAAGCAACATGTTTTGGACTAGTCCATCTCCTCATGGGGGATTCTCATGTTTTTCTTTGTTTTCATTTCCAGAATGAAAATTTAAGTGGCAAATACAGCAGTAAGATACCAGCCTATTCACTTGCATGCTATTTTGGCAGTTAAACTTAACTACCATTCAGGAAATGCTTTTGGAACAAAGAAAACCCTGAGAATCCCCCATGAGGAGATGGACTACTCCAAAACCTGTTGGTTCTGTCAGATTTTAACTGCTCATTTTTTTCGCTGGAGTGGTCCCTTAAAAGGAGCATTATCGCAAAAATCGTAAAATGTAAAATACATGTAAACACATACAAATAAGAAGTACGTTTCTTCCAGAGTAAAATGAGCCATAAATTACTTTTCTCCCGTGTTGCTGTCACTTAGAGTAGGTAGTAGAAATGTGACAGAACCGACAAGTTTTGGACTAGTCCAACTCCTCATCGGGGATTATCAGGGTTTTGTGTTCAAATGCACTTAGTGAATGGACGTTTCTCTGTCCAACTGCCAAATAGTGTGTAGCGAGCAGAGAGGCTGGCCAGCAGCATTATATAAATCATTTTCAGGGAATATCTATAAAAAGGATAAAAGCCATGCTGAGAATCCCCCGTGAAGAAATGGACTATCCCAAAACCTGTCACTTCTGTCATATTTCTACTACCTACTATAAGTGACAGCAACATAGGAGAAAAGTAATTTATGGCTCATTTTACTCTGGAAGAAACATACTTCATATCTGTATATTATACATTTTACAATATTTCACGATAGTGGTCCTTTAAGTAGTCACGCACATAGCTATGAGATCTCATGGATAAACATGTAATCAGTCTGATCAGCTGAGAGATTTGTAAAGCTCTAATTTGCTGTGACCAGAAAACTGGGGCACCTTATCACACGCTCCTCCAAGAGCTCTCGGACACGAGAATCACCACTAATTAGCCAAAGAAATACATTTAGACACACAAACAACAGATGTGCAGTGAGATGGATTTCTGCCTAGACTTGGGTTGGGAGTCATATGATGCGCCACTTACACATCATGTGACGAGTTTCACTTCACGCTGCCTCTGCATTGCTAAATGTGCTGGCGCCATGTCCTGCAAGACAGATCCCTACTATTCACAAATCGACATCGGCACAGCCTCGATTGTTCCACCCATCCTGGCTGATTACTGAAATCGGCTAGACGTAATCTCAGGGGGTCCTCGTTCTCCCATGTGCTTCTGGAAACACGATGCCCTAACCTAAATGCTTAAATACAAATTATGGAGCTCACCTGCAAAACTTTGCATGGGCCCCTCATGTTCACAGCCTACACCGTGTACTAGTTAAGGGCACCACCTCTGACATAGGAGACCAGATTAAAGGGAAGCAAAACTGAGAAGGATATGGATGTTTCCTTTTATAATAATACCAGTTGCCAGACTCTCCTGCTGATCCTGTGTCTCTAATACTTTTAGCCACAGCCCCTGAACAAGCATGCAGATCAGGTGCTCTGACTGGATTAGCTGCATGTTTGTTTCAGGCGTGGGATTCAGCCACTACTGCAGCCAAAAAAGATCAGCAGAACTACCAGGCATTTTGTTTAAAAGGAAACATCCATATCCCTCTCAGTTAAGGTTCCCTTTAACTCTTGGCTGGAGACAGCAATTAGTAAGGAGACCTTGGGTAAGACTACCCAATATCCTGGGTGGCCTACTGGGTATTTACTAGCTGCAGCTCTAAAGCACTCTGTGTTCGACTTTGATCATTACCCCCCTTTCACTTCGGTGGGACCCATCTCCCAGGAGGCATATAATAGGTGTGGCTACCATGACCTATGCCCATAACAATGAGGGCCCCTGTATCAAGAGACAGGAAGGGTGTAAAATTAGGTTCTCCTCAGTGGCTGCTCCCCCCTAAAGGTATTATCTGCACCAACTTCTGTCCAAATGCAGAAGCCGCTTCTGGTCAAGCGGAAACATGGCTACAAGAGTGATGGAAGATGAGCTCACAGTTCAATGAATTACCTCTGAAATAATGAAGTAAGGGGGGTTGGGGTATGATTGAACTAGGTGTCGTTGTGTGAATTTTCTCAGTCCAGTGTACCCCCCTGGGTCCCCGCTTAAGGCCTCGTTCAAATTTGCGCAGATGGCAGTGCGAACAGAACGCGTCGCGTACGATCGCACGCCATCTGTGCCGCTACCCACTGCGCTGCTGCTGATCCCATCCACTGACACTGAATGGGTCAGCTTTGCGCTTGCAGGCAAAATGCAGACAGCAGTACTCAAGCCTATCATACTGCTGCGCAGCACCGTAGATGTGAACGGCAGAAGGACTGTCTATAGTACCCTTCTGCCGTTCTTGCATGTTACTTTGAATGTCAATGTTGAATATGGGCTGGGAGGAAATGACAGTTATCCTCCCTAGGAACGCCCCCGATCACGCCCACTTGTACTGCTGTACTCTTAAGACCTGTAAAAAAACAACAAAAACACCACAGCATAAATCACTGACTTTGGGTTCCCTTCACTATCTTTTCTGCCCTGTCAGCCGGCTTAGAGGGCCCAAGGAGGTAAATCTGCTGCCTGGGGAGGGCGGTTGGGGGTGTCAGGGAGGTCCCCCAAGTTACTTTCACCCCGGAGCCCCGTTGTAGCTAGAACTGGCCCTGCCTATAGACCTGCAGGTGCGGCCCATCTCATACTCGGGGGGGGGGGTCTTGATCACTATGAGCTGTCTGGGCATTGCTATACTCCGGGGGTGGAATACAGATGCACCATATATTTGCACATAGTTGGCCTTTGGCAGACTCATAAATCACTGGGAGATGCTGCTTCCCCCTGGCCCAGCAGCCTGCACAGCGCACAGCAATTGGCTCAGTAAATGTGCTTTCTGTTCATAGATCAGAGCGCTGTATTGTCTTCTGAACTGCCTGGAATTTATCTGACCCCGCAAGAGTTTGTGGAGGAAGAAGAGAAAGTCAGGAAAGCAGAACAGGAGCGAGGCAGAGGGCTATGGGAGTTCACAGGCCTCAGATGCCCAGGATGCCACCTGAACCGATCTAACGTGACAAGGCGGAAAGCTGCGGGGTATGCGCTGACCATCTGCCCAGAGATTTCAATGTTCTATACCTTATCAGCAAAGAATACTTTTACAGATCACCCCCAGAAGCCAGGAACACACATGGCATGACCCACACTATTTATAAAGCGCCAACATATTCCGTGGCCCTGTACAAAGTGAGAACAAACAATATACAAAATAAAGAATTAGTAATGACAGTGACAATAGTAACATGATGAATATAATATATGACAAAATCCAAGACACAAAAGGGTGAATGAGCCCTGCCCTTGTAAGCTTGCAATCTACAGGAATCGGGGGGGCTGCTGTGATACACTTATACGCATGATGGAGAGCGAGAGGGGCACCCGGATCAGAGGAAGCTGCCGCCGGCTGAACAGATAATAGCAGCGGCGGCCTCAGAGGGAGGGAGCGGGCGGGGTGGGTTTGGCGCGGACCACCACCCACCACCACCCAAGACTCGCATACAAGCCGACCCCCCAACTTTTGGCCCCCTTTTTGGGGGTAAAAAATTCAGCTTGTATGCGAGTATATACGGTACATATCTATTTTAATTAACATAACTAATGTAACTTAATGACAGTATGTTTGTTTAGGCTGGAGTTCTTTAAGCATGCGAGCAATTTTCACCTCCTATTCATTCGCCAATAACTGTCACTAATTATCACAATGAATTGATCTATATCTTGTTTTTTCCGACACCAGTTAGGCTTTCTTTGGGTGGTACATTTTAATAAGAATTATTTTTTATAAATACATTTTAACAGGAATATTAAGAAAAAAATGGAAAAAAAAAATTATTATTTCTCAGTTTGCAGCCATTATAGCTTGAAAATAATACATGCTACCATAATTAAAACCTATGTATTTTATTTGCCCATTTGTCCCGGTTATTACATCATTTAAATTATGTCCCTATCACAATGTATGCGATATTTTATTTGGAAATAAAAGGTGCATTTTTGCGTCCATCACCATTTACAAGCCCATAATTTAAAAATGTTCACAATATATCCCCTTCACATGCATATTAAAAAAGTTCAGACCCTTAGGTAACTATGTTTTTGTTTTGTTTTTTTATTGTAATTTTTTTTTTATTTAGTTAATTTTATTTGGGTATTTCTTGGGTGTGGGAGGTAAACAGTTAATTTTAAATGTAATTTATTGTGTCTTTTTGTAATAAAAATGTATGTGCATGTAGTCTTACTATTTACTATATACAGTGAGATTTTTGTTTTCCTATTCTGTGAGTGAGCACGCTTGCTCACAGGAACTACAAGGAGGCCGTGATTTTTCCCATTCACTCCGGGCTACCGAGGGACGGCACCGGAGCGCACCGGTGCGCGCGAACGCACACAGCAGCACAGCAGTAGCCTTTTGGACGTGAAAGGAAGGAAGGAAGAAGTGAAGGCAAGACTAAATAAATTAATAATAGACAAGGCACCTGGCCCAGATGGCATGCATCCTCAAGTCCTAAGGGAATTAAGTTCAGTTATAGACAAACCCCTTTATCTTATCTTTTGTGACTCTCAACTGGCAGAGTCCCTGTGGATTGGCGTGCAGCCCACGTTTTCCCATTATTTAAGAAGGGCAAAAAAATCAGATCCAGGAAATTATAGACCTGTAAGCTTAACATCAGTTGTATGCAAACTATTTGAAGGGTTAATAAGAGATACTATACATGACTTCATAGTAGAAAATAATCTTATTTCTCAGCATCAACATGGGTTTACTAAAGACGGGTCCTGTTTGACTAACATGCTCAGCTTTTATGAGGTAGTGAATGCTAATATGGATATTGGGAATGCTGTAGATGTGATATACTTGGACTTTGCTAAGGCCTTCAAAACTGTTCCCCACAAAAGTCTGGTGCAAAAGTTGAGGATGCAAGGACTGGGGAAGAGTTTGTGTGCATGGATAGGGAACTGGCTAATGGACAGAAAACAAAGAGTTGTGGTCAATGGATCATACTCAAAATGGGAGACTGTTAGCAGTGGGGTCCCACAGGGGTCTGTTCTGGGTCCAGTGCTCTTCAATTTATTAATTAATGACCTAGTAGGTGCAGTAGTGAGCAATGTTGCTATTTTTGCAGATGATACAAAATTGTGCAGAATCATCAACACTCAGGAAGATAGTGTCATATTGCAACAGGAACTGGATAGGATGGCTATATGGGCACATAAATGGCAGATGAAATTCAATGTTGAAAAATGTAAAGTAATGCATTTTGGTCGTAGCAATGGTCTAGTACCATATAAAATAAATGGGATACAGTTGGGGACATCAAACATGGAGAAGGACTTAGGAGTACTCATCGACAACAAGTTAAATAATCTTATTCAATGCCAAGCCGCTGCAGCTAAAGCTTATTAAAAGGGAAATAAAAACTTGAGATGCATAATATTGCCCCTGTTTAACTCTCCAGTAAGGTCACATCTGGAATATGGAATTCAGTTCTGGGCACCACATTACAGGAAAGATATTGCAGTTTTAGAGCAGGTGCAGAGACTAGCAACAAAATTGATACGTGGGATGGAAGGTCTCGCTTACCAAGAAAGGTTAGATAAACTGGGTTTATTTAGTCTAGAGAAAAGACGCCTTATGCTACGTACACACATGCGACAATGATCGTTCGTTGAGAACGACGAACGAACTTTTAATTGATGAAAGAACGACCTAAGTAAAGTTCGTTTTAAAAGGTGTGTAACGATCTGATCGTTAGAACGAACGTTACATCACATAAAGCAACTATTGCGCCTGCCATAAAAATGAGAAGTTTCACGGAGAAATAGTGAAATGCGCATGTCAAGCCTAGTACGAACGACGGTTTCCAACGATGTACTACTTTTGCAAACAATCGTCGTTGGTTAAAATCCGCCGAGACAGAACTTTCTTTTGTAGCGATTTGGCTCGTTCGTCGTTTGCCTTAATAGTCGGTGGTTCGTTTTTTGTAACGATCGTCGTTGGTAAAGATCGGGGAACGATCGTTACAAACGACTATAGTCGCATGTGTGTACGCACCTCAAGAAGGGATCTAATTAACATGTATAAATACATCAGAGGGCAATATAAAAGCTTGGCGGATGAGCTTTTTGTCCCTAGGCCTTCTCAAAGGACTAGAGGACATGATCTGCGCATGGAGGAAAAACGTTTTAGCCATTTATTTAGGAAAGGGTTCTTTACAGTAAGAGTGATAAAGATGTGGAATTCATTGCCACAGGAAGTAGTTATGGAAAATTCTATACCTGCATTTAAAGGGGGCTTAGATGCTTTCCTTGTATTGAAAGACATCCATGGCTACAATTACTAGGTAATGCCCAGTGATGTTGATCCAGGGATTTTATCTGATTGCCATCTGGAGTCGGGAAGGAATTTTTCCCTTTTGGGGCTAATTGGACCATGCCTTGTAAGGGTTTTTTGCCTTCCTCTGGATCAACAGGGATATGTGCGGGAGCAGGCTGGTGTTAGTGTTGTACTTTGTTCTCTGGTTGAACTCAATGGACGTATGTCTTTTTTCAACCCAAATAACTATGTAACTATGTAAAGTCACGTCCAAAAAGGTGAAAATGGTTAAAGGACCACTATTGCGAAAATCATAAAAAATTTTAAATACAAGTAAACACATTCAAATAAGAAGTACATTTCTCCCAGAGTAAAATGAGCCATAAATTACTTTTCTCCTGTGTTGCTGTCATAGTAGGTAGTAAAAATTAGACAGAAGCGACAGGTTTTGCATTAGCACATTTCCTCATGGGGGTTTTTAGGATTTTCAAAAGCATTTGGGGAATGTCAGTTGCTCCGTCCAACTACGTGCAGGGAGGCTGGCCAGCATCTTTGTATAAATCTTTTTCAGGGATTCTCTTTTAGGCCAGAAACCCACTAGGAGCGCTTTTCTGAGAGCTTTGTGATTTGAAAAGCTCTTGCTCATGTAATGCTATGGGTGCGATCCCACTTGAGAGATGTGATTTTATAAAAATCCCCCATAACATTGCATTAGCAACAGTTTTTTCAAATCCCTAGCGCTCAGAAAGCGCTCCTAGTGGGTTTCTGGCCTTAAAGAATAAAGGCTGAGAATCCCCCATGGAGAGATGGACTGGTCCAAAACCAGTCGGTAATGTCAGATTTCTACTACCTACTGTAAGTGACAGCAATATAGGAGAAAATAAATATATGGCTCATTTTACTCTGGAAGAAATGTGCTTGTTATTTGTCTATGTTTACTTGTATTTTACATTTTACAATTTTTTAGTGATTCTAATTAAGCACTACAAAAAATGTCAGCACTAGATAAAACGCACATATAATCAATGAGTTACCATGAAAGCCAGCTTGCAAGCAAATTGCATGCAGCCTTTTGCCACAATGTGAGGCTCAGAGAAAAGGCAATTGTAGAATTAGAGAACACACTGACTGCAGGTTAAAGGACGCCTGATCTGAGCGTGATATGGAGGCTGACAGATTCTTTCCTGTTAAACAATATCAGTTGCCTGGCAGCCCTGCTGATCTATTTGGCTGCAGTAGTGTCTGAGTCAGACCAGAAACCAGAAATCAGATCTGACACCAATGCCAGAAACGCCTGATCTGCAGCATGCTTGTTCAGGGTTTATGGCTAAAAGTATTAGAGGCAGAGGATCAGCCGGACTGCCAGGCAATCTAGTTTAAAAGAACACAAGTAGGTCAGCCTTAATATCCCTCTTACTTTTAAAGCGGACATGAACTCTGCTCTAAAAGATAAGCAACAGCATAATTAAAAAAAACATTTCTTTGTTACAGCTGATACACATCCTGCAATAAATCACCCTATGTTTACAAATTAGCTGCTCTGATGT
The DNA here is from genome assembly GCF_040937935.1 of Hyperolius riggenbachi. NCBI lineage: Eukaryota > Metazoa > Chordata > Amphibia > Anura > Hyperoliidae > Hyperolius > Hyperolius riggenbachi. The sequence goes on along the minus strand of NC_090650.1, from coordinate 28,810,538 downwards.
GGCAGTCAGTTTACACAACTGAGAGATCAAATTGCAACTTGTGATTGGTCAAATGAGGGGGAAATAGGCTAAACTCTCTAAATACGTACAGCGTGCATTTCTCTACGTTTTTCTTCTGTCCTGTGCAAGAGATCAGGTTCTCTTTCAAAAAAACACCTTTGTACTCCACCAGTTATCAGTTGCAAAATATTTGAAACACTTTCTGTGTCCAACAACTATTCAACCGAGTCAGGTGATAAGTAAAAGGCGTACTGTGACACAACATGAAGCGGTGTCATACAAAAAAATCGTGTGGCGTTACGAACGCTGACATTCTGTAGCATGAAACGGCAGCCAGAAGGCGATCAGTAACATGGGAGGCTGAGCTGCCCGACAAGCATATTAACTGGAAAAAAAAACAAGTCTATAGGGAACAAGAACCCGTATCAGCAGAGGATGCTTAGGGCCCATTACGAGGGGTTTTCCAATTTTGGAAACCACTCCCGATTTCCAAATTGCAAAATGCTGTAATTTTCTGTCCGATTCAGCGATCGTGAAGGAATGTGATTTGCCTTTGCATTCCTTCAATGCAATAGCTCTGGGATCGAGCCAAAAATACTGCATGAGGCGCTTCTGCGATTGCTTCAGACAGCAACGCGACACCCTCGTCGGGTTCCACTGCTGCAAAGCACTGTGACAAGAGTGCGCATTTTGTTATTACTTACCCTAAACACCAGAAGCCACTCCCCTGTGTGCAGCCCTGTCACTCCTCAGCTAAAGAACAATCCTAATAAGAAGCTGTGGTCTTTTGGCTCTTGCACATGAGAAGCAATACTGTGCCTGCTGTGCAGCCTTCCTGAACACACTAGCCGTAACCAATTGCTATAGCTAAAAGTGAAACAAAAAAAAGGTTGCCATAGCAGGACATCAGAGTGTGGCGTTAGCAGCTGGATTGTGGGTAATGGGGATTTACAGAATGAGTCATCTCCTCATGGCCGCATTGCACTAATAATGTGCCAGAATGTGCCTCAGGACTTGCAACGTTTCTGCAATGAGGAAGCCAGCTACATTTTTTTACGGAACCTGAAGTGAGAGAGATATGGAGACTGCCTTATTTATTTCATTTTAGGCCCCTTTTACACTTTCCGCGTCCCAGTACCAGAGATGGTCAATTAGAAGCAAATAATTTCAAGTTGATGCAGCATTATGCAAATGTATCCATCTTGAAAACAGACCAATCGAATCTTGCTGAGGTAAAATGCAATTGATCTATTTTCAAGAGGCATATATTTGCATACAACATTTGCATAATCATGCATCAACTCTAAATTATTTGCATCTCATTGCCCATCCCTACGCGGTACTGTCCCCTGCTGCAGCTCGTCGCAGTGGCCATTAAAGTAAACCCGAGAGGAAGGATAATAAAAGTTTTATGCATACCAGGTGCTTCGTCTTGCCTTCTTCAGGCTGATGTGTCCTTTGCCGCTGTCTTCCGCCACCTCCTTCCTCCACAATCTGGCCCGGTATTTCAGCCAGTTGGGGCTTGTTGCCCATTCGCGCCCCTTCGCCGGGAGAGTTCTGTGCCTGTGCAGAACTAATGTGCATGCGCACATTGCCTCCGGTCGCAGGAGTGTGACGCGGGAGCGCGCATGCCCGTACTGCCCCTGCGCCAAATGCCCAAATTACCGGGACAGATTGCAGAGGACAAAAGCGAGGGGCATAGTGTGAAGGGGGCTATCGGAAGCCCGTGGTCTGTATAAAACTTTTATTATCCTCGCTCTCAGCTACACTTTAAGGTATGAGACATGCCACCATGTTCGTGGAGCGACACAGTGCTGAACAAGCATGCAGATCAGGAGGAAGGGGGAGGCCTCTTTAGGATCCAGAGGATTCCCCCTCCCTAGGGGCACTTTTTTTTTGCTTCAGAACCCCATTAACAGAATTGGTTTAGCTGTCAGCTCCTGCAGTGTGTAAATTCTATCATCAGGAAGGAAAGGTACACGTTACAATTCAAGTGTAAGCAAATTATGTCACACAGGAAGTTTCATACAAAGCTTTTTCTTTTTCATTATGTCACATTCACTGTATTAGTTTGAACGTGTTAAAGCGGGTTTAAAACCCTGACCTAATATTCAAAAAAAACCTGTTTTCCTACTTTTTATATGCCATATGGTGATCATATTTGCATTTGTGCATAAGTATTATTCATTTAGAAATTATACCTTTCCAAAAGTACAGTTTTTTGCTTTGTGAGCTGACTTTGCATTTTATTAATAACTGATTTTATTCATTATGTAGTAAAGGCAGACATGCTTTGACTCTCTGTCTGTGTTGAGCTGCTTCTCCACAGTCAGAGAATGTGTCACATTCCTCACTTGATACATTTAAGTAAACACAAGATAACATTATCTACAACTTCTGATGTGTCCACATTTCACTGCACTGAACTTTCAAGCTCTGTGTGTAACCCTTCGAATGCTGGTCTAGTAAAAAAAAAAAAAAAATGCTGGTTGCATATAATATGCTGTAAATAAATTAGAGCAAAGAACAAATGCTGGGTTTTAAAGAGTACAGTACTACTGTCGCCACCCGTCAGACCACTGATGAATGGGAACATGTGTTCCCAATGCCAATCAAAGTGCATGAATGATCGCTGCTGTAATCACTAGCAGTGCAACTAAACTCAGAACTTTCTCTCTGCTCTAAAAGATTAGCCACAGCATGATAACATTTATGGTAAAAAAATATGCATTACAAATTATAGAACTAAAAAAAAAAAAAAGCCTAGAAGTTTGTTTTTTTGAATTTTACTCCGTTTCACTTGTACAGAAAGTACTGGATGGGTTAAAGTCAACCTGTGGTGAAACGAATTCAAATACGCGACAAATAGCGGCGGAGCGGCGGCGATCGGATTGCACACGCAGCTAGCAAAGTGCTAGCTGCGTGTAGCAAAAAAAAAATAAATTATGCAATTCGACCCAGCGGGGCCTGAGCGGTGCCTTCCGGCGGCATAGCCTGTGCTCAGCACGGGCTTACCGCCCGCTAGGTTAATTCTCTCAGGCAGCAAAATACAGCAAATAATAAACAGTCTGGTTATTAATATGTTTTGCACTGTATATACACAGCAGTGTTCTCCCCGGACATTTTTTCCAGCAGGGTGGCATGAAATAGTAGCTGGGTGGCATGAAAAAGTATCCGGGTGGGGCGAGATGAGAATGCAGGGCCGGTGCTTCTGTGCGCAACTCTGCTTACAGCACAGGAGGAGGCGAGCCGATGACAGCCGGGTAGTCACCAAAACTAGCCGGGTGGAGCACCCAACTAAAAGAGCCTGGGGAGAACCCTGCACATGTTTATGTCATCATGTCACATATATGGAGTCCCCCTGGGCAGAGCTCTCCTGATAAGAACTAATTAGACAGGTTAATCTTCCTCAACAAACAGAACATAGAAAAGTAAACTTCTTCAGCAACTACATTGTGTGCTGTGCAAGAGTTGGTGTCAGCTTCAATGGAGTAGGGCAACAAGAAAACTATCAGTTTACAGAAGCAGCACTTTTTCACTTCTGAATGCACGGCTACAATATGCTGAGAAAGCGCCACACACAGCTCCTAGATTTATTTATTTTTTAAACTCTCACAAATACCAGATTGTTTCAGTAAATGACCCCAGCACCTCTTTTTATTCTTATTCAGGAAAGGCAGCTGTTTTCCTTGACATTCCAGTGACGTTACGCTATGTGGGCAGTTTAGATAATTACAGTTAATTCTTAACTCTGATGAAGCAAAGTTTCCTAAAAAAAAAAAAAAATTCCAAGAAAGTTTCCGGCTCTGGGAATTTGCTGCTCAGAAGATGAGTGGCAATTTTTTACTTTCGTTTTTCGCCTGTGGCTGGATAGTGTAATGGTGATAGAGAACCCGAGGTGAAACACAGTCGCTGGTTCTGTATACTATCACCAGCCTCTGTACTGTGTCCCCCCAGGTTCCCCCCCCCCCCCCCGCACTCTGCTGTTACCCATAAAGAAAAAACGCCATGCTAGCGACACGCACCTTGTCGCTAGCTGGCTGTTTACCTTATGGATGCCAGTCACTGCCGCTCCCCCGCCTACTCTATAGCGCTGCTCACTGCCTGCGTCCCTTCCCGCCTCCATAAGCTGACTGGAGGGAAGGGACTCAGGTGGGGAGCGGTGGTGAATGGCAGCCATAAGGTAAACAGCCAGCTAGCAGCAAGCTGCATGTCGCTAGCATGGCGGGTTGTTTATGGGAGACAGCAGAGCGCAGGGGGGTCCTGGGGGGACACAGTACACACACAGAGGCTGGTGATAGTACGCAGAACCAGCCTCTGTGTTCTAATAGCATTCTTCAATCCCAACTCGGGTTCCCTTTAAGGGCTCTGCCTCTGACACAGGAGACTTGGGTTCAAATCTTTTCCTGTTCAGTAAGCCAGCACCTATTCAGTAAGGAGACCTTGGGCAAGACTACTACTGCCTATAGAGCGCGTCCTAGTGGCTGCACCTCTGGCACTTTGAGTCCGCAAGGAAAAGAGCGCAATATAAAACTCCGGACCAGAAAGGTCTTTCCTTCCTGTAAAAGTTCGTACACAGGCTCTATCCATGTCGCCCGATGGGGACTGGGCGCAGATCCCTTGAGTGCAGGGCCGAGGCTGTGCAGACGCTGCTGTGTGCAGGGGGCGGAGCAGCAGTGATGTCATGCAGCATGCGTGTGGTAAGCAGGGAGACCACTGCTATATCAGCCATAGCTCAGATGAAGTGATCTAACAGGACGGATCACTGGCCGAGTGGTGAAGTCAGGCACTGCCGTACACACACTGGATTCTGAGCAGAGGTGGCCATAACCGGCATCCGCCCGCTTTCATCTGCCATGTTTATGGAGTTTTTACGCAGACAGCCTTTTTGGCTGAAATTGGCTGAAGCTAGTGTACACAGACCTGCAGCGAAATCAATCAGGAATCGGCCTGTGGCGTATGGGCAGCCGACATCTCTCTCTAATCACATTCAATCAGAGATAGTTGAATCTCCTCATAATCACAAGACCTTTACCTTCTCCTCCTAGTGCCTAAAACTAAGGCCTGGTCCACACTAGGACCGTTGCACATCGGATTTGTTTTAACCGGATCAGTTTTTCTAAACGTATGCCCTGTCGTGGGGGGTGGGGCAGCCGCCATGCTGGAGGGGTATAGCAGGCAGGATGGGGGTGGCAGCGGTCGGCGGGGACGTCCCCCCCCCCCTCACCTGGGTCCCCTGTCCCTGCTACCCCCTCCAGCTAGTTTGTGCAAAAGTAATGAAAAGGTTTGTATGAGGCGAGCGGGGAGCTTACCTTTTCTCTACTTCCGCTCGCCGCGTCACTGCCTGCAATGCCGCCCTCTATACTTCTGAGCCCGTCATTGCAGGCAGTGACGCGGCAAGCGGAAGTGGAGAGAAGGTAAGCTCCCTGCTCTCCGCATACAAACATTTTACTTACTTTTGCGCAAACTAGCTGGAGGGGGTAGCTGGAACGGGGGACCCAGGTGAGGGGGGGGCGTCACCTCTCCCCGCTGACACCCCTGTCCTGGCTGCTATACCCCTCCAGCATTGCGGCCCCCTTTCTCCCCACAGGCTGTGACACAGAAACGGATATGTTTCAGTGTCCAAATCTGCCTGTGTAGAGGGAAATCCGTTTTTCCATTGCCTGCCACTACCCCTGCGTGTATCAGGGTACAGATCCAGTGTTCAACACAGAATTTTTTTCCAGCCGGGTGGCATGAAAAAGTAGCTGGGTGGGGCGAGATGAAAGAACGCAGGGCCGGTGCTTCTCTGCACAACTCTGCTTACAGCAGAGGAGCAAGTGAGCCGATGACAGCCGGGTGCTCATCAATACTAGCTGGGTGGACCACCCGGCTGAAAGAGCCTGGGGAGAACACTGAGACCCCCTGCGTGAAAATGCAGCAGATCCAGACCTTCCATTCAGGTTTTAAAAACGGGTCCCTGCAAACGCAGACAGATCCGTTTTTTGCTTGGGTGAAGACGGCTGCTATTTTTAACATTGCTATCCGTGGCTCTGGTTTTGATCAGGTTTTAAAAACTGAGCCACGGATACGTTTATGGACCTAGTGTGGACCAGGCCTAACACCCCTCCCCCCCTTTAAAGGGAACCTTAACTGAACTTAGCTGTCACTTAGTTTCGTTTTTGACGACTCACCAGTCGCCGGCCGCCATGCGTATTATTGGACGCATTCACCAATGCAATTAGCGCTATTGCGGACCGCAACACGTACAAAAATACGCGTTGCCGCATTCCGCACGCGTAGATATGCGGCAACGCAATAGCGCTAATTGCATTGGGGGACCAGAGGATTCCAGAGTGGCGCCGAGGGCACAGGACTGCTGCAGGGGGCTGGTAATAGCCCCAGGTAAGTGAAACTCTTTACCCCCCGTTCAGTTAAGGTTCCCTTTAAAGTGAACCTGAAGTAAGAGGGATATGGAGGAGGACAACATTTTTATTAACAATGCAGATTGCCTGGCTGTCCTGCTGATCCTCAGCCTCTAGCACTATTAGCCCTGATTCATCATTGTCTTTGCGATAACTTTCTCCAGTTCGTTAAATTACCAAATTCGAAGTTTATCGATTTCTAGTTGTATTCATCAAGGTTTTTCCGCATTCGGTGTGAATTCGATAACAATGCGGCAACGTGTCAATATTTCCATTTTACAGCGGTAATTTAACACAAGGCCATAAGATTCCTATGGAATTGTGGGTAAAAAGGCAGTCCTTTGAACACCACGTAGCGACATTCCGAATAGGGCTTAACACCTGGACCAGGATTCTGGAAGTGGCTTAGGACAATCCCACAATTTCGCCAGCTGCGGCTTGATAGGAGCCTTTTCTGAAAAAATGTAGTGCAGCTAGCAATTTAGTTAACCCTGACACTGCCTGTGTTCTCTTACAAGATGATTCAAGAGAAATACAGATGTCCTGGTATAGCAAATAAATCCATTCTCTTGCAAATTGATATGGTTCTAGACCGTATTCTTGCCCTTCTGCGCCTTTGAATCACTCTCAGCTGATACATAACCACTTCAAATGGCTCCATCTTCTCTGTCAGCAATGATCTGACAGGGATAACGACAGAGCAGTGAAGGAGATAACTAAATCCTAAATTTAAAGAGGAACTCCAGTGAACATTTTACTGTTGGCAGGTGATGTAGCTGCTGCATGGTTTTTGGCACTTGGAAACAGCTGTAAACAGCTATTTCCCACAATGCAGCAAGGTTCACAGACAGGAAACTGCCAAAAGTTCGAACTTTTCTTTTGGGAGGGGTTTCACCACAATATCAGTCATACAGCGCCCCCTGATGGTTTGTTTGTGAAAAGGAATAGATTTCTCATGTAAAAGGGGGTATCACCTACTGATTTGGATAAAGTAAAATTTTTGGTCTGCGTTTCTCTTTAACGCTAAACCACGGCCACTTTCAATATCATGAATTGCACTTTCTTCCGTTTTATTGCATCATTACCGAATGATTACCAAATGCTCGCTAACAGCTGTAGATAACTTTGATGAATCCTGAAATCAACTTTTCGAGTTCGGTATTTTACCGAGCTGTCGGTAATTGATTCGATAAGTCTTGATGAATTAAGGCCTAGATGCTCTAACAAAATGGGATACTTACCTAAAGAGAGGGAATCCTCTGGATCCTATTGAGGCTTCCATCGCTGCTCTGATGTCCCCCGTCGCTGAGCATTGTCGCTAATCATATCGGGGCCGCGCAGCTCTTCCTGCTCCAGCGTGGTCACGCAATAGCCCACTGAGCCTGCCTGCACATGTGCAGTAAGCAGGAGCCACGAGCTAGCACGGCTACTGCACGGCGCCGCTTCAGGAAGAAGAGCTGCGCGGCCGCGCTCAGAAACTGGGGGCTTCAGGTCAGCGAGGGAAGCCTCAATAGGATCCTGACGCTTCCCTCTCTCAAGGTGGCCAAACACGATACTATAAAATGATCCGATTTTACGGCAATTTGATAAATATGATCGGATCTCCCGAAAAAAATCGAAAGCTTTTTTTTCACTTGACTGAAAAATGTGATCGGATTTTCAATTTTTATCGATCTGGAATGCTGGAATTTTTTCCTAAATTTTTCTAAAGATTGCATGGTGAGTGTTAGATTGTTAATTTATTAATATACACACCCTAGCAATTTTCTCAAGAGTTTCCAATCATTTTTATCATAATTGGGGAAAAATTGAACATGCGTGTGGTATATTGGTCATATTTTTGAAATGTTACAATCAGTCAGAAAAAATTGATTGCAATTCTGAAATTGAACAGATATTTAAAAATTGTATGGTGTGCGGCCATCCTTAGGGTATGTATCTGATTTTGATCAGCTCGAGATCACTTTAACTGCATAGTAGCCGTAGAGTATTGTACCGTGTGGGCCATAAGTAAATGCAAGGTTTGAATCAGGATGATACCATTTATTTTAGTAAGCTTTCAGCTACTCAGCCTTCTTCAGACTTCAATCATGTTGTGTGGAAACACGGCTACTCATAGCCAAAAGCTTACTCTTATTCTTTTACATTAGCCAATAAATGGTATCACCCCGATTCAAAACTTCTTGGATTAGCTGCATGCTTGTTTCAGGTGTGTGATTCAGACACTACTGCAACCAAAGAGATCAGCAGGGCTGCCAGGAAACTGGTATTGTTTTAAAGGAAATAAATATGGCAGCCTCCATATCCCTTTCACTTCAGGTTCCCTTGAAGTGACTAAAACTAACTCCCCCTCTCCTAATTCCTAATACCAAAGGAAACCAGAGAGGGACGATTTGGCACAAAATAAACATATCCCCCGATAGATCTTACAAAATGAATACTATACCTGGAATTTTCGCCGCTCTGGTGTGCCGTTTTTTCAGGTTTTTTTTTAGCATATTATTTAGTGGGCTGTGTGCAAAATGAAATCACCATTTCTAAAAACCTCTTATGACTAACAAATATTTATTAAAAAAAAAAAAAAAAAAAGTTTATCAACATACCCTTACATTATCAGCTTGTCCCATCTCATCACAGCTCTCTGTGATGCTGCAAATATACAGAACAGGAAAGCAGAGCCAGAAGGGGGCAGGCTTGGGCTTGAAAATACATCCGAGAAGACAGACTCAACTATAATGATTCCTGAGCAAAGCCAGACTGAATTCTCAGTCTGGGATTTTATCAGGACTCATAAAAAGCAGGCTGAGCAGTGAAGGGTGAAACAGAGAGCAGGGTAGGTGTTTTCTCTAATGATCCCACTGATATATTTGGTAAATACATGAGGGTGCTTCGTCTCTGGTTCACTTTAACTCCGGCAGCCAAACGACTGCTAGTTGTAGCCGATTGTGTATAAGCATAATTTTCTATGTGGTTGCCCAGTGATGGCTAACCTTGGCATTCGAATACTCTGACAGCTCTAACTCGGGGAGGCAGAAGCATGACGGGATTTGTAGTTTTGTCACAGCTGGAGTGCCAAGGATAGCCATTACTGTGGTAGCTGATCCCTCTACTATCCACATCAGGTGCCAACTCACTGCTTTGGCACCAGTTTACAGAGAATTAATAGAGTCTCTACTAGACTCCTGCGCCAAAATGACCTGATCTGCCAATCCGAGGCCACCAACCACTGAGCGGGGCTGTGGAGGCGGGGTCATTTTTGGATGCCTGGAGTCGGTGGTTTCATAAACTGAGGAGTCGGATGATTTTTGCACGCTCTCCATAGCCCTGCCACTGAGTTTCTCAGATCAAGGACATGTATCTTCTCCTGAATGGCCTGGAGCATTTACGATTACATTCCAATAGAAGGCCATGAGTCAAGTTTGGGGAGTTTCTGAACCAGTTACCTGTTTACAGAGATCTCTTGTCTGGCTTCACAGATGCTGAGTCACTGGACAATAGGAAAACATATGCAAAAAAGTATCCCCCATCCCACCATCCCAGGAAACGGGTGAGTATCTCAGGGCATATTGTTTCCCTGAAAATAGGCCAGGGTCATATTCATTTTTACACCAAAAGTTGTGCTGGGGCTTATTCTCAGGAGATGTCTTATATTTCTATGAACACACAAGTTCCTGTGCTGTGTGTGCTCCTCCTGCCTTCCCCACTGTGCCACCTCTTCCTCTGCTGGCTCCACCTCTTGTGTCCCCCTTGTAGCTTGTCCTGCTGGAATCCTTCTCTGTACCAGTGTCCTCTTCTATCCGCTGTCCTCCTGGTGTCCCCCGATGCCCTCCTGCATCCTCTTTTCTCCCAGCACCATGCCACTCTGTCCCCAAGCTTCGGCCTATGGGGAAGAAGTACGGCAACTTGTGTTTCTACTGAAGCTGATGGCCTCGCAGGCCGCACCATGGCTCCGTTATTGGGCCAATCACTGTACTTGCTGAGTAGCAGGGAGTACAGTGATTGGCCCACTGACAGAGCCATGGTCCCACCCGCGAGATAATGGGCTCTAGTAATAATACAAGTTGCCATACTTCTTCCCCTTACTGCCGCTAGGGCTTACTTTTGGGGTAGGGCTTATATTTCGAGCATGCTTGAAATTCAAACCAGGGCTTACTTTTGGGGGAGGTCTTTTAATTGTAATAAACAGGGTATGTGTGTGTGTACCATAAACCATAACGGCATTGCTAGAAGCAGTAAAAAAAAATAAAAAAAAAATAAAAAGGGTAGCTCAACATGGGTAAAGCAAAAATATCAAAATAGCCTTCATGCAAGGGATAAAAAAACAAGATTTCCCAAGAGCTTCACCCCTCCTCTGGAATCCCCTTCCACAACCTTTGAAATCTTGAAAAAGAACCCGAGGTGGGTTTGTGAAATCATATTAGGAAACAGAAGCACATTCTGTATACAATCACCAGCGTCTGTGTCCTTTCAGTGTAGAGACACTGAAGCGAAAAAAAAATGATATAATGAATTGGTTGTGTACTATGAATAATTACTAGAAGATTAGCAGCAAAGAAAATATTCTCATATTTTTATTTTCAGGTATATAGTGTGCTTTCTAACATTGCATCATTCTCCAATATGTGCAGATTACACAACACTCAGCATTCAAAATGATTCTTTCAGAGCAGTCTGTGAACTAATGACCTCTCCTCTGGCAGAGAAAAAGACATTTGTTTACTTACAGTTGAGATAATAAAAGTCAGAAGACAGCCCTCTCCAGGACTTTGAAAGTCGTAGAGATTAATGGCTTTTTTTGCATACAGATAACAACTGGAGTTTCTTAACTCTTCCTGTACTGGAAACAATTACACTGATGTATCTGATCTTAATGTTTTATTTCTTAGCTGTGCTACACATACAAATCATAATATTTTTTTTTTCGCTTCAGTGTCTCTTTCAGCCCCCCCTCCCCCTGGGCTCTGCTGTCCCCCATTATAAAAAGCGCCAGGCTAGCGACATGCAGATTGTCACTAGCCTGCTCTTCACTTCAGGCTGTCACTCACCGCCGCTCCCCCGCCTCCTCTATAGCGCGGCTCCCCTGCCTGTGTACCTTCCATCCCCGCCTCTGTAAGCTTCCTCCAATCGGCTTACAGAGCAAGCTTACAGAGGCGGGGAGGGAAGGGACACAGGCGGGGAACAGCGCTATAGAGGCGGGGGGCTGCGGTGAAAGTCTGAAGTAAATGACAAGCTAGCGACAATCTGCGTGTTGCTAGCCTGGCACTTTTTATAATGGGGGACAGCAGAGCCCAGGGGGAGGCTGGAGGCACACTGAAAGGACACAGAGGCTGGTGATTGTATACAGAATGTGCCTCTGTGACCTAATACGATTTCACAAACCCACCTCGGGTTCTCTTTAAAGGTTCCCTCCCAACTCAATTTTTCTGACTACGGTAATTGTTAAGCTGCAGTATTTCCCCTTCAAACTCTGGCCAAGTTGTACTCCTTACTAGATAACCCAAAAACACACACTGTCTGTAGGCATGAGTATTGTATACTACCCCACCTCTTGTTCCCTCCAATTCCTTTAGTTTGTAAGCTCACAAGGGCAGGGATCTCTCACTCTTGTGTCTTGGAATTTGTTCATCATTTTGTGTCTCGCTATTTGTTATATATTTTACTCATCATGTTACATTTGTCACTGTAATTACCAATTCTGTATTTTGTACCAGTGTCTATATTGGGCGCACACCCTTGCCTGAATTATTATGATGTACCTACTGTTAGTTTGTACTTTGTACAGCACCACGGAATATGGGCAGTGCTTAGCACTCTCGAGTCCCTTGCTTTAAATCCCAGCTGGCGCAGAGTTTGTATGTTCTCCCCATGTCTGCGTGGGTTTCCTCTGGGCACTCCGGTTTCCTCCCACATCCCAAAACATACATATAAGTTCATTGGCTTCCCCCTAAATTAGCCCTAGACTACAATATATACACCGCACAATACACACAGACATATGACTATGGTAGGGATTAGATTGTGAGCCCCTCAGAGGGACAGTTAAATGGCTTCTGTGGCATGTAAAAAAAAAAAAAAAAAAAAAAAAAAAAAAAAAAAACAGACACTTACCTGGTGTTTCTATCGGCCCCCTGTAGCTGTGATGTCCCACGCCATCCTCCTATGATTCTCTGTTCCCTGCCGCCAGCACCGGTCAATTATTTGTCTAACAAGACGAATAGTGCGCGCTCCCGCTCGCATCTCTGACAGCTTACTGCGCAGTAAGCTCCCGGAGACGCGAGCGGGAGCGAGCACGCCCAAGGCCGCGCAGCCAGTTAGGTGAATAATTAGACCAGACCGGCGGCGGGGAACGGAGGATCGTAGGAGGACTGCGCAGGACATGACTGATACAGGGGCCGATAGAAACCCCAGGTAAGTGTCAGTTTGTTTGTCTTTTTAACATGCCACAGAACCCCTTTTAAGTGACAAGACAATATACCCTGAACAGCGCTGCAGAAGATGTCGGCTCTCTCTCTCTTTATATAGAATATAAATGTCGCTTTATAAATCAGGAATAATAATAATAATAATAATAATAATAATAATAATAATAATACACACACACACACACACACACACAGTGAGTACAGGACTGCAGGAGACTTCAGAAGCTCACAGGGAACAAAGCACCTATGAATAATACAGGTTGCCTCTCGGCCTGCAGTACATACATCACCCGCCGGTCACCTTACTCTGCCAGCTTGCGCCCGCCTCTCGGCCTGGTTATAAATTGCCAGAGCCGGCAGCCTCGGCTTTAACCAATGTAATCAGAGCCAACAACTATCAATCATGTGCAGCAAACAGTGGCGAGGTCTTGATGAGTCATGGAGCTTGTCTGGCCTTCATACAGCCGCTTACTCGCTCATGGCCTCCTCTATTCACTGTATCCATCTGTGATTACACAAACCCACGTACCCACAGACGTGAGATAAAAGTCATCAGGCTGCACACGGCAGGGCGATCAGACAAGTTAGAAAACCACCTTCGGATCTCTCTAGAGCACAGGTGTCAAACACAAGGCCCGCGGGCCGAATGCGGCCCTCCTTGTCATTTTATGTGGCCCTCGAGAGCTTTAAATGTGCATCATTGTAAGCAGTAAAACGACAGCACACTGCCTTCCCAAACAGAGGAGCACACCAGTGACAGTGTTTCTGGTTGAAACATTGTCAGTTTGAGCAGGGAGTGCAGCAGCGTGGCCATGTGGCCAGTAAAAACACCCAAACCTATACAATCCGCCGGGCTGTACTGCGCATGCGCAGTACAGCCCGGTGGACGTCCGATAACGTCAGCGCGCCCGCGTGGGATGCAGAAGTGCCAGGCCATGGAGCGCAGCAGAGCCCGACCTGGCAGCCGGCCTGGCCAGGTCGGGTCGGCCACCGGGAGCCTGCGGAGCGGCGGCGAGGCACCTCCTGCCTGCCACGGGCTGGAGGAAGCCCCAGGTAAGTGGATATTGATTTTTAGTTTTTTACCCACCCTCCCTGAACCTTCCCTTTAAAGTGAATGGGAACCGCATTTAAAAAAAATGAGACAGATACTTACCCAAGAAGAGGACAGGCTCTGGGTCCTATAGAGCCTTCCGGCTCCTCTTCTGGTCCCCTCGTTCCGGTGCTGGCTCACCTGCTTTACCCGGCCGAAGGAGGCTTCAGAAGTCTTCAGGGAGCCCGAGTGCTTCTGAAGAAGGGCAGCCCTGTACTGCGCCAGTGCAAGCACGCTCTCTTGCATGCTCACACCTGTGCAGTATGGAGCAGCACGTCTTCGGGAGGACATGGCTCCCGAAGACTTCCAAATAACCTTTCAATGGGGGATTGAAACGGGGGGAGCCAGCACAGGATAGAGAGCACTGAGAGAGGAACAGTAAGGCTCCATACAACCCAGAGCCTTCCCTCTCCTTAGGTACGGTAAGTATTTGCTTCATTTTTTTTAAAATGCGGTTCCCATTCTCTTTAAGAAAGCTCTCCTGCGTTTCTCCAGCCCACTCATTAAAAAGTTTCGCTCTGCCTCGTCCTCTGCCGAACCTCGGATCTACTGAACTGCCGCAGCTACTGTGAACATCATAAAACGCTCTTCAATCACAGAGCCGGTAACCGGGAGGAGAAGCTGTCTGAACAGATTCCATCAAAGATCCGACTGCTGTACCAACCAAATCAAATAAAGTCAGAGTCATCCTGCTTGTCGGAGGAATTTAGCCAATTACCGCAGGGCCGCTGGCGAGCAGACAGGACGCCGGACCGCAAATCACCGATGTTCAGGAGGCGGCCGGACCAGTTTGGTCACTGCAGAGGGGAGACAGGATTTATTAAAGTGGGAAGAGGATTTGCTTCCCGGCGATCTGGACTTAAAGAGTACCTGAGATGGAGCAGGAGAGAAAATTAATAAAAAACTGGGGCTTCCTCCAGCCCCCTCCAGGCTGATCGTGCCCTCTCCATCTTCCACTGCAATCAGCCACGGTAAAGTGTTCAGTCGGAGCCAGTCGGCGCAGGCGCTGTCTAGCTAGACACGCTCCCGTGGGCGGTACTGTACTGCACAGACTCAGAACTTATGAGAGTGTGATGGGGACGGACGGCCAAGCGCGCGCAGTTGGCCCCAGAGCGGCAGACTTACCGGAGCCGATTGCGGACAAACGAGAAGGTAGCGGAGGACATCAAGGGCACAATCAAGCCAGAGGGGGCTAAAGAAAGCCCCAGTTATGTATTCATTTTCTTTCTTGCCCCACCTCAGGTTTATTTTAAGAAAAGGAGAACTTCAATATCCTATCTCCTCTAATAAGCCCCGTTCATTTGCATTGCAAAGCTCTCCATTTAAATTGGGATGAAACTCTCACTCAGTGATGATCACCGGATGAAATCCGAATACCGGTAGGTTTTATTCGGATTTCCTCCAGGTAATTAAATCACCTGTGCGGGTGGGTGAGGGGGGGGGGGGGGGGGGTGTGTAATGTTCCCAAACGCATCACGTGACTACAAACACTTCCTCTTTCAACACAGAAGGAGGAAGTGTTTGTAATCACGTGACTGCGGCTTGGAACGCATTGTGGGAGGCGCCGAGGGATGGATCAAAGTACTACTACCAAAAACGACCTGGAGAGCCACCTAATACTTTTCCTATGCCACTTAATAATAAGGAGCCAGCAGAGTAATTTCCTTAGTCAACTGCACAATCACTAATTCTGCTGTCTCATGCACTTATAATTATTTATTGATAGCCTTAGCTGCATCATGTTATGTCACATACATTTAAAACCAAACACGATTAAAAACAACTACCTGGCCAGGAGTACTTGCTGTCACTATAAGGGACCTGATCTCATATGTGCGGTGTGATCGCCCAGCCTCGGCCTATGCAAAAAAACGCCGCACCAATTTGGATCAATCGGTCCTCACCCACCACCGAAACACCTTACACACTGTGCGACATCCAATCAATCACTATTTTGTACTGCTCGGAATTCCACTCTTCAAATCAGTTCATTACAGGCCACTACTTTACTGGATGGTAAGATCAGCTGCTAGCATATATGGGCATATTCCAACTGAATATGGATATGAATATTAGTTATTGTGCAGTTGGGGATGGATCAAAGATGACGTCTGACGGGTAAGATTAACCCCTCCCCCCTCACCCACCCGCACAGGTGCTTTAATTACCCGGATGAAATCCGAATAAACCTACATTTGGTACGATCGTTTAAAATATCCCCCCCCCCCCAAAAACGTATTCTTTAGTATTACTACCCAGTTGATCTTGCCCTTATTGCCGAGGAAGTTGCCAGGCAGGTAGAAACTCTCTGCCCGGCATCCTAACGCGACCTGGCCTCTTCCGGGGTAGTGACACATCACCACGGTAACAGCTGACATGGCACGTGTAAATGAACGAGTGCACCGGGGTCACTGGCCCAAACTCGCCGTCAGTCGCACTGATTGACAGCATGTTCATGCCAACAAAAGCTAGGCCTCGAGACTTCAGACAATTTTTATTAGGGAAATCAGGTGCTATGTGCATAGCACCATCCCCCGTTCAGTGACCTACTCCCTGTTAAATAGACACTGAAGCGGAAAAAAATATATGATATAATGAATTGGTTGTGTAGCACGGATAATTACTAGAACATTAGTACTAAAGAAAATATTTTCATTTTTATTTTCAGTTCTATAGTGTTTTTTATAACATTGCATCATTCTCTAATATTTTCAGTTTACACACTACTTAGCATGCTAAATGATTTTACAGAGCAGGCCAGTGAACTATTGACAAGTCCTCTGCAGAGAAAAAGAAAATACAGTAACTGACGGTTGAGATAATAAGCTTCAGGAGACAGAGCTCTCTGTGACTTTGAATGTCCTGGAGCTCAATGGCTCTTTTGCATAGATAGACAACTGGAGTTTCTTAACTCTTCCTGTATTGGAAACAATGAGACTCATCTGTGCTCCTAATGTTTTATTTCTTAGCTGTACTACACATACAAATCATCATTTTTCTTTTCTGCTTAAGTGTCTCTTTAAGCAGGAAGTACATTAATGGGATTCCCGTCAGTCCGTGCATGCGCCACACCTCACTCAGTCGTTTATACTACGTGCGTCGCCCATAAACTTGCATGAACCAAGCTCCGTGCATCAAGCATGGCGCTTGCGGTAACGCGCTGCAGCCCTTGCGTCGGATCGGATACTTGCGGTGCACCGCAACAAGTGTAAAAGTATCCATAGACTTCCATTGCTTTTGCGGCCCCTTGCGGTAGAATAGGGTGACACGATGCAGGTTTAAAAGGGGCCTCCATGAAATCCTGCATCTAGTGAAGCTGCCACCTGTGACAATGTTGCTGCAGATCCTGCTGGGGACACGAGGACAGGCTGTCCTTCCAGGGAACACAGGCAGGTAAACATGTTTTGATGTGTCACTATCGCTGAGCAGATAAGGATGCAGGAGGCGCATCTGGATCTTGTAAAACATCCACGTGGCCAAGCCGGCAAATGTCACAGCCGAAGCGATGACAGCAGGACAGCTCAGGTCACACCAACAGCAGAAGACAAAGCTCTGTCCTCTGAGTGCTAATCCACTGGGAGACACCTCACTGTCATATGTAGGAAGAGCTCTTCTTTTGGGTGATGGTATTCCTATGCCTAAAGGTTCAACAGGTTCTCTTTGTTTGTGCTGGTTACCGGACTTTGGGGAAGAACAAAGGCTTTTGTGCCCGGTTCCAGGAAACTGCAGGTTACAGAAGTTCAGCTGCTGGAAATTATAGTGATTTTCATGTTGAGCTTATTCTGTTTTGTTATTCTGGTCAGAGTGAGATTTCAGTTGCGAGTTCTCCAAACCCACTTCCTGGAGGCTTCCAGAGTCTGCAGATCACGGGAGCAGCTGAAGGGGACCTCTATATCTATTTGGCTATGATACAGCAACGTCACCGACACTGGAATGTGGAGGTTAAAGAGAACCTGAACTCAGAACTGCCTCTCTGCTCTAAAAGATAAACAATATCGTAATAGCCTTTAAAGAAAAACATTTCTTTGTTACAGCCGATAGACATCCTGCAATAAATCTGCAGTGTGTCCACTTCCTGCTTACATAGAAGCAGACAAAGGGTTAACATTCTGTGTTTACAAATTAGCTGCTCTGCCATGGCACAGGAAATCCCTGAGCTGACAACTGAAGAGACCAAATTGCAGTGGTAATTAGTCACAGATGAGGGGGAATTAGACAGGCTAAACTCTCTAAATACATACAGGGTGGATTTCTCTAGGTTTTTCTTCTGTCCTGTGCAAGAGCTCAGGTCCACTTTAAGATATGTCTGCTAAGGCCTCTAGTCTATTCCATAGGCGACTGAACTGCTTGTTTGTTGGGCAGTTCAGCAGACCACAAGTGATATTCAATTGCAAATACATGCAGCCAAATGGCAGTGGTTTGGTAACACCGCACGTGTCGCGCCTGACACATGGTGGTTACCCGGCAGTAAACAAAGGTGTCCTGCCGCATCGGAGGGCGGCAACCGCCATCCTCAGACGCAGTGGGAAGGAGGGCCCATCCACCGCCTGTGCCGTGTGCTAGCAAGAACAGGAGCAACTGAAAGGCAGAGAATTCCCCGCCTCCAGGTGCCTGTGGAAAAGAAGCCTAAACTGTCACCTCCGAAAATTTGGCTCTTCCTGTTCAGTTAGCCAGCACCTATACAGTAAGGAAATCTTGGGCAAGATTCCCCTAACACTGCTACGGCCTATAGAGAGCGCCCTAGTGGCTGCAGCTCCTGCGCTTTGAGTCCGCCAGGAGGAAAGTGCAATATAAATGTTATGTGTCTTGTCACAAAACCTCTTTCCCCCTAGTTTGCCCAGCTGTTCTGTAACAGCACAGAGGTGTCCTGTCCTGGATTAGCCTTCAGTGCCGCCCCCTGCCCTACATGACAACATTCCCAACTGGCCCACTCCCCAACATGACCGAGCACGCACTTTCTGATACAAATGGGCAGCCAGAAAGCCTGACAGTCCCAGGTTGTCCAGTTTTCGTTTAATTGGGAGTGTTATCTTTTTTTTTACAAAAATGGAAAAGAAAAAAAACCTTTAGATTCTTTTTAGGGTCATCCACTTCACCTTTTCACAAACTTCATGTATGTAGAAAGGACCATAGAAAGAAAAGTTCATACAGGATCTTTCGAATGCAAAAATATCAAAAACTTTGACACAAAATTGAAAAAGGGTTCTATTAAAAAGATCTCTGTAAGGAGGTTCCTTGCGGGTGCTTCAAATACAGAATTATAGCACAAATATAAACTTTATTGTAGACTTAATGCATTTAGAAAAAGGCAACGACACGCTCGTTTCGGGAACAAAAGACCCTTCATCAGGCCAAGTTGCAGAAAGTGCTATCTGTTAATCCCGTGGACAATACATGGTTAGGGCACCAAGGAAGCAAGGAGACATCTGAGCCGACCAGATGTATAATGCACAATCCCAATGGCTGACATGTCATAGATCAAGCATATCCTGCTGCGATGATGGGAGTGCGAGGAACCTCTTACAGAGGTTTTTCAATTTTGTGTCAAAGTTTTTGATATTTTTGCATTCAAAAGATCCTGTGTGAACTTTTCTTTCTATGGTCCTTTCTATATACATGAAGTCCCAGGTTGTCCCCAATATGCCAGCCTTTTTCAACCTCTTTACCCTGGAGGAACCCTGCAAATAACTTTTAAATCTCTAGGAACCCCTGCAAACAATTTTTTGATCTTGAGGAACCCCTGCATTTATTTTGCAGGAGGCGTGGTCTTTAGAAGTAGGTGAGGCTGTATATCTCACTACCTCCTGTTACACTGCCACTGTCTCCTTATCCTAGTGCTTTTTATTAATGTGCTCATTATTCTGACCCCCAATTTAGTGTTTCTTTTTAAAGTACCCCCTGTTATAATAATGACCTTCGTGCGCAATGGGGGTAAATGCCAAGGAACCCCCTGCAGAGTACTCAAGGAACTCTGGTTAATAAAGCCTGCCATATGCACTATAAAAATAACTGCATGCATAGACTTCAAGGTGCTCTAAGACCGGGTACTGGAGAACTCATGGTGGGTAAGCAATGGCCAGTATGGCTGCTAGATGCTGCCTTAAAGGACCATTGACACGACAGGGATATGGTGGCTGCCATATTTATTTACTTTTAAGCAATACCAGTTGCCTGGCTGTCCTGCTGATCCTCTGCCTTTAATACTTTTAGCCATAGATCCTGGACAAGCTTTAACGGACAGATCCGAGCTGATTAAAAACAAAAATCCACTTCCTCCATTCCCTAGAAGCCGTCTTGTGCCCTCTCCGCAGCTCAGCATTCAGCGGGCGGACAGGGGTCCCCTCTGGTGCAGATGCCGACCCTCTACTGCACCTGCACAAGAGTGGTTCGCACTCGCGCTGACGTTATCTGGAGTTTTCTGCGCAGGCGCAGTAGTTCTGCACCTGCCCAGAACACTCCAGGTGACGTCAGCGCGACCACGAGCAGCTCTTGCGCAGGCGCAGTAGATGCCGACCTGGCAGGGAGGGTACCCTGGAGCCACTGGCTGGATGCTGAGCTGCGGCGGGGGCCCAGGACGGCTGCCAGGAGATGGAGGTAAGTTATTATTTTGTGTCCAGTACAAAAGCGATTTTTAGCGATTTCAGAGTGTAGCGATCATGGTTTGTGAGGTAGTAGTTTTTATTTGAAAAATGATGGGAAAAGCGCAAAAAAAAAAAAAAAAAAAAAAAAAAAAAAAAAAAAAAAAAAAAAAAATCGCTGCAATAAAAATATAAAAAGAGATTTTGAAGCGATTATATACCGCGTTTGCGATTTCTAAAATTGCAAATTGCTTAAATGAGAACAGCTCCATTGAAATACATTGCTGTAGCGCTTTTCCTGATCACCAGCAATCTGAAACACTGCCAAAATCACTAGAAAAATGCCCAGTGTGATCTAACCCTATCTGTGAGGTGGGATTAAAACATATCCTCACCTTGATGATCTATTATAGGCTCCTCAGACCCCTTCAGACTCCTTACTGCCTCTGGCTTCAGGTAGGATCTTTCTTGATAGATTACTAAAGACTGAAAACGTCGGGTGACACCTTTATGCATAATCACTTGTGAACTGATCAAATGAATATCTAGCACGATTACATAGCTTTGCTGTCCAGTCTTTCCCGCGGAGGTCTAGGTATGCTTTAAGTTCAAAGTCCTTTACACAAAAGGAAGTAGACATATAGATCATCCTGACTTAAAGGACAACTGTAACGAGAGGGATGTGGAGGCTGCCATATTTATTTCCTATTAAACAATACCAGTTCCGGCATCAGTAGTGTCGGAATCACACGCCTGAAACAAGCATGTGGCTAATCTAGCCACACTTTTATTCTGCATGCTTGTTCAGTGCCTAGGACTAAAAGTATTAAGAGGCATCAGTAGGACAGCCAGGCAATCTGCATTGCAGGAAATAAATATGGCAGCCGCTCCGATCAGTTCTCCTTTAAAGGGAACCAGAGGCCCCAGAAAAAAGATTTTATACATACCTGGGGCTTCCTCCAGCCTCATAAGCCTGGATCGCTCCCACGCCGCCGTCCTCCGCTGCCTGTATGCACCGGTACCGGGTCCCGTAGTTTCGGCCAGTCGGCGTCAGCACGCGGCCAATTGTCCGCATCACAGGGGCTCCCGGCATGCCCTTACGTGTGCGGCTGCAAACTGCGCAGCCGCACGCGTAAGGATATGGAGGGAGCCCCCTGATCATGCGGACAATTGGCCGCGTCCGCCGGAAATGATGGGACCCGGTACCGGCGGATACAGGAAGCAGAGGATGGCGGTGTGGGAGCGATCCAGGCTTATGGGGCTGGAAGAAGCCCCAGGTATGAATGAAATCTTTTTTCTTATTCCATGTCCGGCGTCTCTGGTTCCCTTTAAAGGATACCTGAGGTGACATGTGACATGATGAGATAGACATGTGTATGTACAGTGCCAAGCACACAAATAACTATGCTGTGTTCCTTTTTTTCTTTCTCTGCCTGAAAGAGTTAAATATCAGGTATGTAAGTGTCAGTTCCTGTCTGAGTCAGGACTGGGTCAGACTACAGCGTGACCCTCACTGATAAGAAATTACAACTATAAAACACCTTCCTAGCAGGAAATGGCTTCTGAGAGCAGGCAAGAGATAAAAAGGGTCAATGGTTCATAGATTTTAGCTCTGGCATACTTCAATAAATGTGTCATTGAGCAAAAACAATAAAACTGTAAAAACAAAAACTTAAAAAGTATATTTAAATATAAAACTGTGAAATATCTTCAAAAGTCATTTTCGGAGGATAGATACATTGTTTATTTCATTTGTTTATTTTCACCTCGGGTGTCCTTTAAAGGATAACTGTATTAATTAACGCACATAGAACAAACCAAATTGATCTTTTAACCACAACACTCTGATATTGAGATGTGGCTACTGCATCCCAGTGCCGCCCCAAATCTATACTGGCCATTGTAAACAGTAGTGATGTCATTTCCTGTCTACCTGCAGAAACTCGGATGTAGATGAAAGATGGGGACAGTGGTGGGAGGGCTATATCACAATCTCAGGTCAACGTTACAATTGACTTGTCAATATTGTGACACGGATAGCACATACAACTCCACACATGTTCCTGCACGGTTGTGCACCAAAGACGCGGCCAAGAGCGTCATGGGCATGCGCACATCCAAAAGTAATGCTCCTGGTATTTCTACACACAACGTACAGTGAGCAAGTACAGAGGGGGCTTGATTGTGATTTAAAATTATTATTTAACAGGGACCGAGAGAGAGACAGTGAGAGACCCTGAGAACCGAAAGCAAGTGTACACAGCAATTCATGAGCGACCAAACATTTTCAACCTTGTTGATTCCCTGGAAACTCGCTGGTACGGTTTCCGTGGCTATCTGCCCCTATTTTCCCACTCCATCTCTTGTGCTCTTTCAGTGACATATTGACAAATGGAGAAGATAGCTTCAGTGCTATATGTAGAGTCACTGTTTACTTTTCCAGCAACACGTTGGCATATAGCGCAGAGCCATCCAATGTCAGCCAATTACTACACTGGTACATGCCTCTCCTTCCAAGGAAACGTCGTCGCACCTCTCCTTCCGTGGAAACCTCGTCGCGCCTCCCCTTCCGTGGAAACCTCACGCCTCTCCTTCCGTGGAAACCTCACGCCTCTCCTTCCGTGGAAACCTCACGCCTCTCCTTCCGTGGAAACTTGACGCCTCTCTTTTCAAGGAAAACTAGTTTGAATTGTATGCAGCTTTGAACTACGCCAATTAAATTCACTTTCTATGGGAGCGTACAACGCATGCTCAATAGAGATTTTCTCATTCTGCACATACGCAGGACATTCCCAGCAACGGGAGCATGATCGAAGACGCACAGTGGCCATCGACTGGCCAGTCGCCAGAAATTAAACTGGCTCACTGCGGGGGAGCAGAGGATCACTTTGTCCTGGCCCAGGAACAGTGAGGCTGCAGGGGGCCGGTAGAAGCCCCAGGTCAGTGAAACTTTTTTTTTTAATCAGTTAAGGTTCCTTTTACAGCAATATGAACGTTGGTCAAAATTAGCAGGAAGTGAATTGAGTCCAGTTCAAAGATGTATTCAATTCACAGGATTACAAAATCGTAAAAATTGCACGCAACCGGAAATGAATAGCATTTCATGAACCACGTCCAGTAGCCATAGCTCCTTATAAATTATACACGGTGCCAATCTTTTGAGACTTTCTTTAGCCGTGGTCAAGGAGAGGACTTCTAAAAAGTTCCTCCTGGCCCTTGGATTGGACAGGCTGTCATCTGGTTACCATATACATTTGTCCCCTCCTATAGAATACGTTAGACAACAGTCAATACTTTTGATTAATTGCCTTCAAGCAGAATTGTCAGCCACAAAATCAAATTCCATTTATCCATTGCTCTGTGGTTATTATGCAGCCTGCAACCTGACCCTGCATTGCAAGCATTACAATACAATCGTAAATGTTTCTGCTGTAATAAACCTTATCTTAGTCAGCCTGACTCTATTTGGTACATTGCCGAGGAGAGGGAAGCTTGTCACCTCCCCCCCCCCCCCCCCCACACACACACTGCTGCTTTTCACTGATTGGCTGAGGGCAGTTCAATGTGAAGCTGCTGAAATACGGTCTATGCTGTGCTCACATGTGTTTACAAAGAGAGCTAGATATGACAGTGCAGTGTCTAGTGGGGGGGGGGGGGGGAGTAATGGAGGAGATGACATCAGGATTGGCTTCAGTCAGAGGGAATAAAAATGGAAAATGCCTGAAACAGTTTTCTCTTTACTTACTATAGAAAATTCACTGAAATCAAAATGAGGACAGTACAATACATATGTAAATAGAACAAGTATTTATCTACTTATGTTTTTTTTCCTGGGATGGCATAACTGCCCCTGCTGCTTTAAAGACATGGACAGTTCAAATACTCAGTGCAGATCTTCAGGAAATGGCGAGTGCCAAGAATGATTAAATCCCTTCAAATACCAACGTTTTCCAATATGGAAGTGCCTACATTGCTTCAATCACTGGTTAGCTCCAGGACACCAATTACAGTCCATCACAAACTGATCAGCCTACAGCTCTGTACACACAAGACTGCGCTCATCGGAAAACAAGCAATCCACGATGGTTAGCGACGAGTGAATGACATTGCTGCACAATTTATCTCAACGATGTCATAATGATGATCTCCAGATCGGATCATTACCAGAAGTGTGGAAATAAGTACCTGGAAGTGCGATATTAGCAACATGTGAGTATTTTGACAATTGGATGATTAACACTGATTATCGTCCGAACCCAGTTGTTGCTGCCTTTTACCATAGTTGGGACTCATCTTTTCAACGATTGCTGAGTGGCAACCTCTGCCAATATTGATCACAGTCCTATACATAGTGGCCACAGTTCTCAAGTAGTCCCTCTGGCAGTGGTCACTGTATTCCAGTACTGATCACAGTCCCTCTGGCAGTGATCACCCACCTCCAATACTGATCACAGTCCCTCTGTCAATGGTCACAGTCCCTCTGGCAGTGATCACCCTCCTCCAGTACTGATCACAGTCCCTCTGTCAATGGTCACAGTCCCTCTGGCAGTGGTCACCCACCTCCAATACTGATCACAGTCCCTCTGTCAATGGTCACAGTCCCTCTGGCAGTGGTAACCTTCCTCCAGTACTGATCACAGTCCCCCTGGCAGTGGTCTCCCTCCTCCAGTAATGACCACAGTCCCTCTGGCAGTGGTCTCCCTCCTCCAGTAATGATCACAGTCCCTCTGGCAGTGGTCACTGTCCTCCAGTACTGATCAAAGTCCCTCTGGCAGTGGTCACTCTCCTCCAGTACTGATCACAGTCCCTCTGGCAGTGGTCACTCTCCTCCAGTACTGATCACAGTCCCCTCGGGCAGTGGTCACTCTCCTCCAGTACTGATCACAGTCCCCTCTGGCAGTGGTCACTCTCCTCCAGTACTGATCACAGTCCCCTCTGGCAGTGGTCTCCCTCCTCCAGTAATGATCACAGTCCCTCTGGCAGTGGTCTCCCTCCTCCAGTAATGATCACAGTCCCTCTGGCAGTGGTCACTGTCCTCCAGTACTGATCAAAGTCCCTCTGGCAGTGGTGACTCTCCTCCAGTACTGATCACAGTCCCTCTGGCAGTGGTCAATGTCCTCCAATACTGATCACAGTCCCTCTGGCAGTGGTCACTCTCCTCCAGTACTGATCACAGTCCCCTCTGGCAGTGGTCACTCTCCTCCAGTACAGATCACAGTCCCCTCTGGCAGTGGTCATTGTCCTCCAGTACTGATCACTGTCCCTCTGGCAGTGGTCACTCTCCTCCAGTACTGATCACAGTCCCTCTGGCAGTGGTCTCCCTCCTCCAGTAATGATCACAGTCCCTCTGGCAGTGGTCACTGTCCTCCAGTACTGATCACAGTCTCTCTGGCAGTACTGATCATTGCCCCTCTGGCAGTAGTCACTCTCTAACAGTACTGATCACAGTCCCTCTGGCAGTACTGATCACAGTCCCTCTGGCAGTGGTCACTCTCCTCCAGTACTGATCACAGTCCCTCTGGCAGTACTGATCACAGTCCCTCTGGCAGTGGTCACCCTCCTCCAGTACTGATTACAGTCACTCTGGCAGTAGTCACCCTCCTCCAGTACTGATCACAGTCCCTCTGGCAGTGGTCACCCTCCTCCAGTACTGATCACAGTCCCTCTGGCAGTGGTTACCCTCCTCCAGTACTGATCACAGTCCCTCTGGCAGTGGTCACCCTCCTCCAGTACTGATCACAGTCCCTCTGGCAGTGGTCACTCTCCTCCAGTACTGATCACAGTCCCCTCTGGCAGTGGTCACTCTCCTCCAGTACTGATCACAGTCCCCTCTGGCAGTGGTCGCTCTCCTCCAGTACTGATCACAGTCCCCTCTGGCAGTGGTCACTGTCCTCCAGTACTGATCACTGTCCCTCTGGCAGTGGTCACTATCCTCCAGCACTGATTACAGTAGTCTCCCTCCTCCAGTACTGATCACAGTCCCTCTGGCAGTGGTCACTGTCCTCCAGTACTGATCAAAGTCCCTCTGGCAGTGGTCACTCTCCTCCAGTACTGATCACAGTCCCTCTGGTAGTGGTCATTCTCCTCCAGTACTGATCACAGTCCCTCTGGCAGTGGTGACTCTCCTCCTGTACTGATCACAGTCCCCTCTGGCAGTGGTCACTCTCCTCCAGTACTGATCACAGTCCCCTCTGGCAGTGGTCACTCTCCTCCAGTACTGATCACAGTCCCCTCTGGCAGTAGTCACTCTCCTCCAGTACTGATCACAGTCCCTCTGGCAGTACTGATCACAGTCCCTCTGGCAGTATTCACTCTCCTCCAGTACTGACCACAGTCCCTCGGGCAGTGGTCACTCTCCTCCAGTACTGATCACACTCCCTCTGGCAGTACTGATCACAGTCCCTCTGGCAGTGGTCACCCTCCTCCAGTACTAATCACAGTCCCTCTGGCAGTGGTCACTCTCCTCCAGTACTGATCACAGTCCCTCTGGCAGTGGTCACTCTCCTCCAGTACTGATCACAGTCCCTCTGGCAGTGGTCACTCTCCTCCAGTACTGATCACAGTCCCTCTGGCAGTGGTCACTCTCCTCCAGTACTGATCACAGTCCCTCTGGCAGTGGTCACTCTCCTCCAGTACTGATCACAGTCCCTCTGGCAGTGGTCACTCTCCTCCAGTACTGATCACAGTCCCTCTGGCAGTGGTCACTCTCCTCCAGTACTGATCACAGTCCCTCTGGCAGTGGTCACCCTCCTCCAGTACTGATCACAACCCCTCTGGCAGTGGTCACCCTCCTCCAGTACTGATCACAGTCCCTCTGGCAGTGGTCACTCTCCTCCAGTACTGATCACAGTCCCTCTGGCAGTGGTCACTCTCCTCCAGTACTGATCACAGTCCCTCTGGCAGTGGTCACTCTCCTCCAGTACTGATCACAGTCCCTCTGGCAGTGGTCACCCTCCTCCAGTACTGATCACAGTCCCTCTGGCAGTGGTCAACCTCCTCCAGTACTGATCTCAGTCCCTCTGGCAGTGGTCACCCTCCTCCAGTACTGATCACAGTCCCCTCTGGCAGTGGTCTCCCTCCTCCAGTAATGATCACAGTCCCTCTGGCAGTGGTCTCCCTCCTCCAGTAATGATCACAGTCCCTCTGGCAGTGGTCACTGTCCTCCAGTACTGATCAAAGTCCCTCTGGCAGTGGTGACTCTCCTCCAGTACTGATCACAGTCCCTCTGGCAGTGGTCAATGTCCTCCAATACTGATCACAGTCCCTCTGGCAGTGGTCACTCTCCTCCAGTACTGATCACAGTCCCCTCTGGCAGTGGTCACTCTCCTCCAGTACTGATCACAGTCCCCTCTGGCAGTGGTCACTGTCCTCCAGTACTGATCACTGTCCCTCTGGCAGTGGTCACTCTCCTCCAGTACTGATCACAGTCCCTCTGGCAGTGGTCTCCCTCCTCCAGTAATGATCACAGTCCCTCTGGCAGTGGTCACTGTCCTCCAGTACTGATCACAGTCTCTCTGGCAGTACTGATCATAGCCCCTCTGGCAGTAGTCACTCTCCTCCAGTACTGATCACAGTCCCTCTGGCAGTACTGATCACAGTCCCTCTGGCAGTGGTCACTCTCCTCCAGTACTGATCACAGTCCCTCTGGCAGTACTGATCACAGTCCCTCTGGCAGTGGTCACCCTCCTCCAGTACTGATTACAGTCACTCTGGCAGTAGTCACCCTCCTCTAGTACTGATCACAGTCCCTCTGGCAGTGGTCACCCTCCTCCAGTACTGATCACAGTTCCTCTGGCAGTGGTCACCCTCCTCCAGTACTGATCACAGTCCCTCTGGCAGTGGTCACTCTCCTCCAGTACTGATCACAGTCCCCTCTGGCAGTGGTCACTCTCCTCCAGTACTGATCACAGTCCCCTCTGGCAGTGGTCACTGTCCTCCAGTACTGATCACTGTCCCTCTGGCAGTGGTCACTATCCTCCAGCACTGATTACAGTAGTCTCCCTCCTCCAGTACTGATCACAGTCCCTCTGGCAGTGGTCTCCCTCCTCCAGTAATGATCACAGTCCCTCTGGCAGTGGTCACTGTCCTCCAGTACTGATCAAAGTCCCTCTGGCAGTGGTCACTCTCCTCCAGTACTGATCACAGTCCCTCTGGTAGTGGTCACTGTCCTCCAATACTGATCACAGTCCCTCTGGCAGTGGTGACTCTCCTCCTGTACTGATCACAGTCCCCTCTGGCAGTGGTCACGCTCCTCCAGTACTGATCACAGTCCCCTCTGGCAGTGGTCACTCTCCTCCAGTACTGATCACAGTCCCCTCTGGCAGTGGTCACTCTCCTCCAGTACTGATCACAGTCCCCTCTGGCAGTGGTCACTCTCCTCCAGTACTGATCACAGTCCCCTCTGGCAGTGGTCACTCTCCTCCAGTACTGATCACAGTCCCCTCTGGCAGTGGTCACTGTCCTCCAGTACTGATCACAGGCCCCTCTGGCAGTGGTCACTCTCCTCCAGTACTGATCACAGGCCCATCTGGCAGTGGTCACTGTCCTCCAGTACTGATCACAGGCCCCTCTGGCAGTGGTCACTGTCCTCCAGTACTGATCACAGGCCCCTCTGGCAGTGGTCACTGTCCTCCAGTACTGATCACAGTCCCTCTGGCAGTGGTCTCCCTCCTCCAGTAATGATCACAGTCCCTCTGGCAGTGGTCACTGTCCTCCAGTACTGATCACAGTCTCTCTGGCAGTACTGATCATAGCCCCTCTGGCAGTATTCACTCTCCTCCAGTACTGACTACAGTCCCTCTGGCAGTGGTCACTCTCCTCCAGTACTGATCACACTCCCTCTGGCAGTGGTCACCCTCCTCCAGTACTGATCACAGTCCCTCTGGCAGTGGTCACTGTCCTCCAGTAATGATCACAGTCCCTCTGGCAGTGGTCACCCTCCTCCAGTACTGATCACAGTCCCTCTGGCAGTGGTCACGGTCCTCCAGTACTGATCACTGTCCCTCTGGCAGTGGTCACTCTCCTCCAGTACTGATCACAGTCCCTCTGGCAGTGGTCTCCCTCCTCCAGTAATGATCACTGTCCCTCTGGCAGTGGTCACTCTCCTCCAGTACTGATCACAGGCCCCTCTGGCAGTGGTCACTCTCCTCCAGTACTGATCACAGGCCCCTCTGGCAGTGGTCACTGGTCCTCCAGTACTGATCACTGTCCCTCTGGCAGTGGTCACTGTCCTCCAGTACTGATCACAGTCCCTCTGGCAGTGGTCTCCCTCCTCCAGTAATGATCACAGTCCCCTCTGGCAGTGGTCACTGTCCTCCAGTACTGATCACAGGCCCCTCTGGCAGTGGTCACACTCCTCCAGTACTAATCACAGGCCCCTCTGGCAGTGGTCACTGTCCTCCAGTACTGATCACAGTCCCTCTGGCAGTGGTCTCCCTCCTCCAGTAATGATCACAGTCCCTCTGGCAGTGGTCACTGTCCTCCAGTACTGATCACAGTCTCTCTGGCAGTACTGATCATAGCCCCTCTGGGAGTAGTCACTCTCCTCCAGTACTGATCACAGTCCCTCTGGCAGTACTGATCACAGTTCCTCTGGCAGTATTCACTCTCCTCCAGTACTGACTACAGTCCCTCTGGCAGTGGTCACTCTCCTCCAGTACTGATCACACTCCCTCTGGCAGTGGTCACCCTCCTCCAGTACTGATCACAGTCCCTCTGGCAGTGGCCACTGTCCTCCAGTACTGATCACTGTCCCTCTGGCAGTGGTCACTCTCCTCCAGTACTGATCACAGTCCCCTCTGGCAGTGGTCTCCCTCCTCCAGTAATGATCACTGTCCCTCTGGCAGTGGTCACTCTCCTCCAGTACTGATCACAGTCCCTCTGGCAGTGGTCTCCCTCCTCCAGTAATGATCACAGTCCCTCTGGCAGTGGTCACCCTCCTCCAGTACTGATCACAGTCCCTCTGGCAGTGGTCACCCTCCTCCAGTACTGATCACAGTCCCCTCTGGCAGTGGTCACTCTCCTCCAGTACTGATCACTGTCCCTCTGGCAGTGGTCACTATCCTCCAGCACGGATTACAGTCCCTCTGACAGTGGTCTCCCTTCTCCAGTACTGATCACAGTCCCTCTGGCAGTGGTCACCCTCCTCCAGTACTGATCTCAGTCCCTTTGGCAGTGGTCACTCTCCTCCAGTACTGATCACAGTCCCTCTGGCAGTGGTCACCCTCCTCCAGTAATGATCACAGTCCCTCTGGCAGTGGTCACTGTCCTCCAGTACTGATCAAAGTCCCTCTGGCAGTGGTGACTCTCCTCCAGTACTGATCACAGTCCCTCTGGCAGTGGTCAATGTCCTCCAATACTGATCACAGTCCCTCTGGCAGTGGTCACTCTCCTCCAGTACTGATCACAGTCCCCTCTGGCAGTGGTCACTCTCCTCCAGTACTGATCACAGTCCCTCTGGCAGTGGTCTCCCTCCTCCAGTAATGATCACAGTCCCTCTGGCAGTGGTCACTGTCCTCCAGTACTGATCAAAGTCCCTCTGGCAGTGGTCACTCTCCTCCAGTACTGATCACAGTCCCTCTGGTAGTGGTCACTGTCCTCCAATACTGATCACAGTCCCTCTGGCAGTGGTGACTCTCCTCCTGTACTGATCACAGTCCCCTCTGGCAGTGGTCACGCTCCTCCAGTACTGATCACAGTCCCCTCTGGCAGTGGTCACTCTCCTCCAGTACTGATCACAGTCCCCTCTGGCAGTGGTCACTCTCCTCCAGTACTGATCACAGTCCCCTCTGGCAGTGGTCACTCTCCTCCAGTACTGATCACAGTCCCCTCTGGCAGTGGTCACTCTCCTCCAGTACTGATCACAGTCCCCTCTGGCAGTGGTCACTCTCCTCCAGTACTGATCACAGTCCCCTCTGGCAGTGGTCACTGTCCTCCAGTACTGATCACAGGCCCCTCTGGCAGTGGTCACTCTCCTCCAGTACTGATCACAGGCCCCTCTGGCAGTGGTCACTGTCCTCCAGTACTGATCACAGGCCCCTCTGGCAGTGGTCACTGTCCTCCAGTACTGATCACAGGCCCCTCTGGCAGTGGTCACTGTCCTCCAGTACTGATCACAGTCCCTCTGGCAGTGGTCTCCCTCCTCCAGTAATGATCACAGTCCCTCTGGCAGTGGTCACTGTCCTCCAGTACTGATCACAGTCTCTCTGGCAGTACTGATCATAGCCCCTCTGGCAGTATTCACTCTCCTCCAGTACTGACTACAGTCCCTCTGGCAGTGGTCACTCTCCTCCAGTACTGATCACACTCCCTCTGGCAGTGGTCACCCTCCTCCAGTACTGATCACAGTCCCTCTGGCAGTGGTCACTGTCCTCCAGTAATGATCACAGTCCCTCTGGCAGTGGTCACCCTCCTCCAGTACTGATCACAGTCCCTCTGGCAGTGGTCACGGTCCTCCAGTACTGATCACTGTCCCTCTGGCAGTGGTCACTCTCCTCCAGTACTGATCACAGTCCCTCTGGCAGTGGTCTCCCTCCTCCAGTAATGATCACTGTCCCTCTGGCAGTGGTCACTCTCCTCCAGTACTGATCACAGGCCCCTCTGGCAGTGGTCACTCTCCTCCAGTACTGATCACAGGCCCCTCTGGCAGTGGTCACTGGTCCTCCAGTACTGATCACTGTCCCTCTGGCAGTGGTCACTGTCCTCCAGTACTGATCACAGTCCCTCTGGCAGTGGTCTCCCTCCTCCAGTAATGATCACAGTCCCCTCTGGCAGTGGTCACTGTCCTCCAGTACTGATCACAGGCCCCTCTGGCAGTGGTCACACTCCTCCAGTACTGATCACAGGCCCCTCTGGCAGTGGTCACTGTCCTCCAGTACTGATCACAGTCCCTCTGGCAGTGGTCTCCCTCCTCCAGTAATGATCACAGTCCCTCTGGCAGTGGTCACTGTCCTCCAGTACTGATCACAGTCTCTCTGGCAGTACTGATCATAGCCCCTCTGGGAGTAGTCACTCTCCTCCAGTACTGATCACAGTCCCTCTGGCAGTACTGATCACAGTTCCTCTGGCAGTATTCACTCTCCTCCAGTACTGACTACAGTCCCTCTGGCAGTGGTCACTCTCCTCCAGTACTGATCACACTCCCTCTGGCAGTGGTCACCCTCCTCCAGTACTGATCACAGTCCCTCTGGCAGTGGCCACTGTCCTCCAGTACTGATAACTGTCCCTCTGGCAGTGGTCACTCTCCTCCAGTACTGATCACAGTCCCCTCTGGCAGTGGTCTCCCTCCTCCAGTAATGATCACTGTCCCTCTGGCAGTGGTCACTCTCCTCCAGTACTGATCACAGTCCCTCTGGCAGTGGTCTCCCTCCTCCAGTAATGATCACAGTCCCTCTGGCAGTGGTCACCCTCCTCCAGTACTGATCACAGTCCCTCTGGCAGTGGTCACCCTCCTCCAGTACTGATCACAGTCCCTCTGGCAGTGGTCACCCTCCTCCAGTACTGATCACAGTCCCCTCTGGCAGTGGTCACTCTCCTCCAGTACTGATCACTGTCCCTCTGGCAGTGGTCACTATCCTCCAGCACGGATTACAGTCCCTCTGACAGTGGTCTCCCTTCTCCAGTACTGATCACAGTCCCTCTGGCAGTGGTCACCCTCCTCCAGTACTGATCTCAGTCCCTTTGGCAGTGGTCACTCTCCTCCAGTACTGATCACAGTCCCTCTGGCAGTGGTCACCCTCCTCCAGTACTGATCACAGTCCCTCTGGCAGTGGTCACCCTCCTCCAGTAATGATCACAGTCCCCTATAGGCAATAGTTACTATCAGCACCCTTTTCCCAGCATTGATCATTAATACTCACTATTGCCGGAGTCTATGCAGGGAGTCAGGCTGCAGCATCTTCCCTTCCTCTCACACAGACGGCCGGGAGAATCCGCCAGTCAGAGGCCCCGGAACCACTCCAGCGACCCGGAACCTGCTCAGCCTCCTATCACCGCCCAGCAACCCCTAGCCTCCGGGCAACGACCACAGACGGCTCTCCTGTCACCAATCCCCGCCCCACCGGCCGCGCGCCCGTCCGCCGCTACCGAGACCCGAGTACTAGTCACGCCACGCCTACCAACCATACCCCGCCCACCGCGGTGACTGTACACAGCGCAACGCCCCGCCCTGTCAGCTCTGTCCCCGCCTGCCTCGCGACTGTACACAACGCGACACCCGCCCACCGATACGTAACCCCGCCCAACGCTCTGACTGAACTCAGGTCAACATTTCCGCCCGTCCGGATAGAGCCCCGCCCACCGCGCACATAGCGAACAGCGCACCGCTCTGCTTACTGACCCGTGGCTCCGCCTACCGCGAGCTAAGCAACACACAAGAGATTTTCTTCACGTGACTTCGGCCGTCACCA
The DNA here is from genome assembly GCF_040937935.1 of Hyperolius riggenbachi. Taxonomy (NCBI): domain Eukaryota; kingdom Metazoa; phylum Chordata; class Amphibia; order Anura; family Hyperoliidae; genus Hyperolius; species Hyperolius riggenbachi. Next base: position 28,776,638 of record NC_090650.1, on the reverse strand, counting down.
GAAAGGTTCAGGCAACAGAGCGGCATTCTCAACCAATAACCTAGAGTCCCGCCCATCGCTTTGAAGCTTCGTATTACACCAGCAACATGCTCCGCCCAATCCATTAAAACCCGGCCTACAAAACAAGCATAAACACATTATTCTCCGCCCACTTTGCCATGGACACGCTTTTTAGCCTACTAATGGATAAGATAGCCGAATCGCCCCACCCTAAAATGGCATTTCCCCGCCTCGGGGTCTGCGGCCACGCCCTTAACTCAAACTATAGTCTCCACCTGCTCGGCGCGCATTGGCGCATGTCGGATTCGCTCATTTGGCTACGCCCCTCCTCTGTCTATGCGCGGCTCTGGAATCTGGAGGTAGCTCCGCCTCCTGTCTATTTTGGTTCCGCCCAGAGAAGACATGCTGCAGCTGCTAGGCGTGGCTTAGGTCTATAGTCGCGGCTGAGTATGGGGAGTGCGGTGTGCAGGTGGATGATTGGTTTAGTGAAGTTTTTTCTCGCCACCGCTGGCCACAGTGCGCTCTGGTGGCCATCTGCGGTACTGCAGGCTGAACAAGGCGCAGTATGATGAGACAGAATTTACCTGGAGTTCTGTGGGTTTTGTGGAGGGATTTAAAAAAAAAAATCTCCGATAGGCATCTGCACCAGAGGGCGGAGCAGTGCTTTTCAGCGCAGGAAGATTTGGGTGCAGCCGGCGCCACCATAGACTGTAATAGGAATGACAGCTATAGCGGCGCACAGGGAGCAACGCCGGCGCTGTCAGAAGACGGAGCTGTTGCTTTTAAAACACAATAATTCGGTCTCCAGCAATCACTGGAGGCCAAATTATATCATTCCCCCCCATCCATGACGGCCTGGAGGGGGAATAGTAATTAATGTGGCCGGGATTTGTGCAGCAGCAGGATAAGCCATATACCGGCTGTATCCTGCGCCCAAGTCTACCGGCGCCAATTTCAAATGTATGCTCAGAGGGTACCCTGGGTCACCGGCTGGGAGCAGAGCTGCGGCGAGGGCATGGGATGGCTGACGGGTTGGAGGAAGTAGTTTTATTTTTTTTAATTACCAAGGACCTTCCCTTTAAAGGGGTTCTGTAGAGGAATTGTAAAAACGAAAACTGACACTTACCTGGGGCTTCTATCGGCCCCCTGCAGCTGTCATGTCCCGTGCCATCCTCCTACAATTCCCCACCGCCGATCCTGGTCTTATTATTCGTCTATCAAGACTGCGGCTGTGACTGCGTGCGTGCTCGCTCCCGATCGCATCTCTGGGAGCTTACTGCACAGGTCGAGAAAACTTCACACTGCGCCTGGGCAGTAAGCTCCTGGAGACACGAGCGGGAGCGAGCATTATTCATCTAGTTAGACGAATAATTGACCGGTGCCAGCGGTGGTGAACGGAGGATCATAGGAGGACAGCGCGGGACATGACAGCTGCAGGGGGCTGATAGAAGCCCCAGGTAAGTGTCAGGTTTTGTTTTTTCAATCCCTCCACAGAACCCCTTTAAAGGAAAGGTCCTAGGTAATTAAAAAAAATAAAACTACTTACATCGGGGAATGTAAATAGAGACGAAAAACGGGGCACCACTTCTTTAAATCACTTTATACCTGCTACTTCCCCGCCGGAATAAAGGGATTTAAAGAAGTGGTGCACCGCTTTTCTTCTCTATTTACATTGGACTGCATCAGGATTTTGGATGTGCACACTATGCATCCCAGGTCCGGTGATTCTGCCCTGCCGCATTTGGTGCCAGGTACTGTTCTTTTCCTTTCACAATTGATTTACTTACACCGGGGCTTCCTCCAACCCCTGTCAGCTGTCCTGTGCCTTCGCTGTAGCTCCGCTCCCAGCAGGTGACCCAGGGTCCCCTCTGGCGCAGATGCCTATCTTGTAAGGTCTGCGAGGGCCGCTCAGGGTCGTGCTGATGTGGTCTGGTGTGAACTGCGCATGCGCCGAACACTCCAGATGACATCAGTGTGACAGCGAGCACAATAGATGCCTGTCGGTCGGCATCTGCACCAGAAGGTACCCTGGGCCACCGGCTGGGAGCGGAGCTGCGGCAAGTGCACAGCGATGTCCAACAGACTTCAGCGTGAAATTGTCCTAGCACCGCAATGTAGTTAGTACTGTTATAGCTGCTAGTCCTTTATCTCCTACCCTCCGCTAAAGGTATATCATGTAACACACATCACCAGCCCTTGAGACAACCCAACATCCAACGTGTTTCAATCCTCTAAAATAGGGGCTTTGTCGAGAGGGGGGGAACAAGAAAGTGCAGTAGGGCCAAGGTGCGAACATACAAGTTCATATGGAATCTATAAATTGTGTGGCATGAGAATCTAGAATCTCTGCATGCAGTTCAGACTTCCATGTGAAAGACCCCTCGGGAAGATCAGGGTACGTTAGGAATGGGCTTTAGGACCTCCATCCGCTGCATCACTTTGTTTTTTCTTTTCAATGATTTGTATATAGGCATCAAGTATAGGTTGTTGTAGATTAATTTTTGGAAATGCGATTGTTTGCGTGGAGAAGTCAGTCTATTGAGCTCAAAGTTGCTTAATAGGTTCTTCTTGTACCAAAGATAATCCACAGGTCTTGTGTCAACTCACAAAATGCAACAGGCAAAACTTCTAAACTGTCCGACTCCTACACTATAAAGGTCACAGTCATTACTGTAGCAAACCAGTGTAAAGTAGGTATTAACCAGAGGAGGCTGGAAATACCTTGAGAACTTGGGTAGATGACCCTGCAGCCCAGCCACAGGAGGGTCCATTAATGGTGGTGGTGGTGGGGTCTCTACGTACATCTCTCGAATCTGTATGTTTGGGGCAGTAGGCCAACAGATCCTATGTTTTTGGATGCTTATATGCTCATGAGGGGGAGCAGTGGTATTATTGGGTATAGAGGGGATACCACAACTTTTATCACTATGGGCTTGATTCACAAAGCTTTGCTAACCTACTTAGCACGTCTAAAGTCTTTAGACGTGCTAACCAGGGTGCTAAGTAGGATAGCACCAGATTTCTCAATCAGATCGCGCACAAAGTTTTGTGCGCAAAGTTTTGCGCGCACAAAGTCCTATGTGCGTGCTAAGTCCCATAGGCTTTCATAGGCACTTCGTGCGAAGCATCCTGCGCTCTGTGCAGTGCGCGCGTAAAGTTACGCATGAAAAGCTCGTTTAGACGTGCAAAGGGGGTTTTCACAGGCGTGCTAACAGTTAGCACCGCTTTGTGAATCAAGGCCTATGTGCTACTTTATCCTCCCCCATAGATAGCCAGGTGTGCACCCTTTCATTCCCCCCCTTCCCTATAAATACCCGGTGCGTGCCACTTTATCCCCCCCCATGGATGTGTGCCCCTTTAAGACACTCCCCCCCCCCCCTCCCAAATGCCAGGAGTCCTTCCCCTCCCCTTCCCACAGAGAGATGGGTGCAGGGAAGCATTATAGAGGAACAATCTTGTTCCTGCGGCGAGTGGGCTCCCCTCCATACAGTACACCTGTCAGCCTCTATGTGCCGAATGGATCGCATCCCAGCTTGATGTTAGGAGGAAAAGAAGTGGTAGGAAAGGAAATGGGTAAAGTCTATCAAAGCTGGGCCGAGGCAGTGGCAAGAGAGGCTCCAGCCTCAGGGCGCAGTGTAGGAGGGGGCGCACAACTAACTCAGCTATAATTCCCCTATTGTGTTTGAAGCAGAGAGAAATAAGAAAAGGCCATGCATGGCAGTGTTCTGTTTGTGTAAGCTTTTGTTGAGTTATAACTTATTTTATCTGAAGAGCTCCATCAGCCAGCCTGCAAGACATTAAAGAACAAGTGACACCCATGCTAACCCAGAAATAAAAAACACATATATAAGTAGATCAATACTAGTTCTACTTACATAACAGATGTATTGCACTGGCCACGTTATGATTCCTGTGAATTTTATAAAGGAAAAGCAGAGAATCCTATTCTAGGCAGTTTCCATCTTGGTTACCTTTGACCTCCTGACATCATTTCCTCCCTCACTCTTTTTTTTCTCCTCTTGCTAATTGCCAGTGCTCCTAAGTAGTGTTGGGCGAACAGTGTTCGCCACTGTTCGGGTTCTGCAGAACATCACCCTGTTCGGGTGATGTTCGAGTTCGGCTGAACACCTGATGGTGCTCGGCCAAACCGTTCGGCCACACGGCCGAACTAAGAGCGCATGGCCGAACGTTCCCCGAACGTTCGGCTAGCGCTGTGATTGGCCGAACGGGTCACGTGGTTCGGACCCCGAACGCGCTCTGATTGGCCGAACGGGTCACGTGGTTCGGCCCGAACGCGCTCTGATTGGCCGAACGGTCACGTGGTTCGGGTAAATAAATACCCGAACCACGTCATATCTCCGCCATTTGTCTGTGGGTTTAGCTTTGGGTAGGCAGGCAGGGTAGTTCGCGCTCCAGCCACGCTAGCCAGGGTCCCCCCAGTCATTGTGTGTCGCTGCTGGGAACAGTAGTACACCGCTCACTCAGCCAGACTATATAGCATTGTGTGTACTGCCACTGTGTACCTCGCTCAGCCACGCTATATATAACATTGTTTACTGCCACTGTGTGTACACGGCTCAGCCAGACTATATAGCATTGTGTGTACTGCCACTCTGTGTACACCGCTCAGCCAGACTATACAGCATTGTGTACTGCCACTGTGTGTACACCGCTCAGCCAGACTATATAGCATTGTTTACTGCCACTGTGTGTACACGGCTCAGCCAGACTATATAGCATTGTGTGTACTGCCACTCTGTGTACACCGCTCAGTCAGACTATATAGCATTGTTTACTGCCACTGTGTGTACACCGCTCAGCCAGACTATATAGCATTGTGTGTACTGCCACTCTGTGTACACCGCTCAGCCAGACTATATAGCATTGTGTGTACTGCCACTCTGTGTACACCGCTCAGCCAGACTATATAGCATTGTGTGTACTGCCACTCTGTGTACACCGCTCAGCCAGACTATATAGCATTGTGTGTACTGCCACTCTGTGTACACCGCTCAGCCAGACTATATAGCATTGTGTACTGCCACTGTGTGTACACCGCTCAGCCAGACTATATAGCATTGTTTACTGCCACTGTGTGTACACGGCTCAGCCAGACTATATAGCATTGTGTGTACTGCCACTCTGTGTACACCGCTCAGCCAGACTATATAGCATTGTTTACTGCCACTGTGTGTACACCGCTCAGCCAGACTATATAGCATTGTGTGTACTGCCACTCTGTGTACACTGCTCAGCCAGACTATATAGCATTGTTTACTGCCACTCTGTATACACCGCTCAGCCAGACTATATAGCATTGTGTGTACTGCCACTCTGTGTACACGGCTCAGCCAGACTATATAGCATTGTTTACTGCCACTGTGTGTACACCGCTTAGCCAGACTATATAGCATTGTTTACTGCCACTGTGTGTACACCGCTCAGCCAGACTATATAGCATTGTTTACTGACACTCTGTGTACACTGCTCAGCCAGACTATATAGCATTGTGTTTACTGCCACTCTGTGTCTGCTGGGAACAGTAGTACACCGCTCACCCGCCACTGTATAGCATTGTGCTCTGTGTCGCTGCTGGCAATAGTGGTACACCGCTCACCCACCACTGTATAGCATTTCTGTACTGCCACTGTACTGCTGCCAGTCAGCGTGTACTTTAAGGATAAGTGAAATGAGGAAGAAATCCGGTGAAAGAGGGAGGGGCAAGGGAAGAGGTGTTTCCCCTGACGGTTCACGTACAGGCCACAGGGGAGCACCCAAGAAAACCCACTCAATACCGCCCATGTTGTCCAGGACAACAAACCTCACAGATCCAACAGAACAGGACCAGATAATTACTTGGATGACCTCTCAAGCGTCCAGCAGTGGGTTAAGCAGCACCAGCACATCACGCACGAGGTCCGAGTCCTCAGCCAGTTACAAGGAGCCAGTGGGCACAAAGCTGACACAACCGGCAGCGACACCACGCACACAACTGCCAGATAACCAGTCCGATGAATTACCTCAGGACACAATGGGGTATTCGCAGGAGCTATTCCCAGGCCAACAAACTTCCACCTTTGAAAGGTTAATGGAGGAACAGCCAGAAATGTTGTGCCCGGATTCACAACCATTAACTGTGGGAAATGCACCGGGCACTGAAATACAACAAGGCGAGTCCGAGGACTTTGAAACCCAAATCCCAGAGCAAGTTGGGCAGGAGGGGTTGCAATTGCAGGAGGTCGGCCGAGAAGCTCTGGAAGACGACGTTGGAGTGAGCTGCGCAGAGGTTGTTCTGGGGAGCTCTACTCCACGGCGGCGGCCCCCCACAATGACATATGACGAGTTTGAGGAGATGGAAGAGGAGGGTATGGACAATGTGGACATAGACCCAGATTTTGTTTGTGAACGAGAACATCGCCGTCGTAGCAGCAGCACAGATGAGTCTGTTGAAGAACCCACTGCTGCACGAGTTCGCCTTGTGCCACATGGTAGGCGGCGCGCAATTTCAGGCACCACAAGCGTGGAAGTTCAAGTGAGAGGCAAAAGAGGTGCAAACAGAAATCGCCAGCAAGGCAGGTGCTCCAAAGTCTGGGCTTTCTTTGAAGACTGCACTGAGGATGTTACCATGGCGATTTGCAAGGTATGCAAGACCCGCCTGAGCAGGGGGAAAAGTATTAACAACCTCTCCACCACCAGCATGAGCCGCCACATGCTATCCAAACATCCCACTCTGTGGGCAAACTCGACAGGACAGGGTACCAGCAACACTGCCTCCCTTGGGTTCACCAGACTCACCACCAGACCCGCTTCAGCAGCAGCAGTAGCCCAGCCATTGCGTGGTTCACAACATTCACAAACATCAGACGACGCTGACACTGTCACTTTCCGGAGTAGTGCTCTTGAGGTCTCCCAGTCTTCATCAAACACAACAACCAACAGCCCTTCAGTGTGCAGCCCTACGGTTCAGTTGTCTGTCTCGGAGATGTTTGAGCGCAAGAGGAAATTGCCAGCAAATGACCCCCGGGCCGTGGCAGTAACAGCCAGCATAGCCAAGCTTCTGGCCTGCGAAATGCTGCCATATCGAGTGGTGGAGACAAACAGCTTCAAGGGCATGATGTCAGTGGCCATCCCACGTTACGTGGTTCCCAGCCGCTACCACTTTGCGCGCTCTGCAGTGCCTGAGTTGCATGAGCACGTGGTCAGCAAAATAACCCGAAGCTTGAAGAATGCCGTTGCCTGCAAGGTTCACCTCACCACTGACACCTGGACGAGTGCGTTCGGCCAGGGTCGATACATCTCCCTTACCGCGCACTGGGTGAACCTTGTGGAGCCTGGCAGCGATTCCTCACCTGGTACGGCGCGGGTGTTGCCCACGCCGCAAACAGCTGCACCGCCGTCCCTCCCACTGGATAACAACAGCAGCACCTACCTCTCTGACTCCTTCTCCTCCAACGCATCTCAAAGCTGTACCTCATCCGGAAACGCGAACCCAGCACCAGCAGCAGTAGGATCGTGGAAGCAGTGCAGCACAGCTGTTGGCATGCGTCAGCAAGCGTTGCTGAAGCTGATCTGCCTTGGGGATAAGCAGCACACAGGGGAGGAAATTTGGAGGGGAATAAAGGAACAGACGGATTTGTGGCTGGCACCGCTGGACCTGAAACCGGGCATGGTTGTGTGTGATAATGGGAGTAATCTCATTCGCGCTTTAAGGTTGGCTAAGCTGACACACATCCCTTGCCTGGCGCACGTGATGAACCTAGTAGTTCAGCGGTTCCTAAAGACATACCCAGGCGTGGCCGATCTTCTGTTGAAGGTGCGACGAGTGGCCAAACATTGTAGAAATTCAAGTACTGCTTCGGGGGCACTCGCCAAGATGCAGGAGCACTTCAATCTCCCCCACCATCGCTTGCTGTGTGATGTCCCTACGCGCTGGAATTCTACGCTGCACATGCTAGCCCGCTTTTGCGAGCAGAAGAGTGCAGTGGTCCAGTACATGACGGCGCAGTACCGAGGCGCATCCGGCCAGCTGCCAAGCTTCTGTGGATCCGATTGGGCCAACATGTTGGACCTCTGCCAAGTCCTCCAAAATTTTGAGCAATCCACGTTGCTTGTGAGCAGTGACAACTCTTCAGTCAGCATTACCATACCACTGCTGTGTTTACTGAAGAGGTCAATGTTGAAAATCAAGGAAACAGCTGTCATGATGCAACTGGGGGAATCTGAAGGAGAAAACGATCAGCGTGATGGTACCAACATCAGGCCATCCGCCTCAGGAAACGCTGGCCCCAGCAGCTATGACGAAGAAGAGGAGGAGGAACAGCTGGAGTTGGAGCAGGAATTTCCTGCCACCAATGACGAGGGCCAGAGCGGTGCACGTTGGACTTGCACAATTCAGCGCGAATGGTCAGCAGAAGCAGACCAGGAAGAAGGTGACGACTATGATGCATCACAACAACTATCACAACGCTCACAAGAGGATGATGAGGATTCTGGTAGGACTCTGGCACACATGGCTCAATTCATGCTAGACTGCATTGAACGCGACCCACGCATTGTGCGCATTCTGGACAACACCAATTACTGGGTTTATACCCTTCTAGATCCACGGTACAAACACAATGTTCCAAAACTGCTTGAAGAAAGAGTCAGACAGGTCAAAATGGAAGAATACCAGCAGGCCCTTGTGGAGACTTTAGAGAGGAGATTGACATCCTCCCCCTCCTCTAGCCAGTTGTACGCCGACAGACTGACTTCCGCAAACCCAGGACGACCAGGAGGGCAGCAAACAACACAAGCCGCAGCTAGTGCCCAAAAGGGAGTGGTATCGGCAGTGTCCTTGGAGTGGGAAAATTTTCTGACACCCATGCAGCAGCAGCCCACTGAACAGCAAGCGTGCACATCCACCTCCAACACCGATCGCCTGGAGAAGATGGTCAAGGACTACATGTCAGATGGCGTAGCTGTGTCGAACAATCCATCTGCACCCTTCAACTATTGGGTATCGAAGCTAGACACCTGGCACGAACTGGCAATGTACGCAATAGAGGTGCTGGCTTGCCCGGCAGCCAGCGTTATGTCTGAACGCTGTTTCAGTGCTGCCGGAGGCATCGTCACAGATCGGCGTATCCGCCTCTCCACAGAAAATGCAGACCGTCTGACTCAAATTAAAATGAATCAATCCTGGATTGGAAACGACTACGCAACACTCCAGGACCCCAACCAAGTAACATGACCAATGAACATCTGGGATGGTTTAGCGTTTCCGGTCCCTGTTTATTGAACCTCTCATCTGTATTACATTTATGACTGCATGGCGGCAAAAAGCATTGCTGCTATATCCGCACGCTTCTTGTCCTCATGCAAGGCCTGGGTTGTTGTGTCTCAAAAAGCATGGCCTTCTCCTCCTGCGCCTGCTCCTGTTCCATCACGTGTGCTGCTGCTGCTGGGTTAGCGTTGCCGGTCCCTGTTTATGGAACCTCTCATCTGTATTACACTTATGACTGCATGGCGGCAAAAAGCATTGCTATATCCGCACGCTTTTTGTCCTCATGCAAGGCCTGTGTTGTTGTGTCTCAAAAAGCTTGGCCTTCTCCTCCTGCGCCTGCTCCTGTTCCATCACGTCTGCTGCTGCTGGGTTAGCGTTACCGGTCCCTGTTTATGGAACCTCTCATCTGTATTACATTTATGACTGCATGGCGGCAAAAAGCATTGCTGCTATATCCGCACGCTTTTTGTCCTCATGCAAGGCCTGGGTTGTTGTGTTTCAAAAAGCATGGCCTTCTCCTCCTGCGCCTGCTCCTGTTCCATCACGCGTGCTGCTGCTGCTGCTGGGTTAGCGTTGCCGGTCCCTGTTTATGGAACCTCTCATCTGTATTACACTTATGACTGCATGGCGGCAAAAAGCATTGCTATATCCGCACGCTTTTTGTCCTCATGCAAGGCCTGTGTTGTTGTGTCTCAAAAAGCTTGGCCTTCTCCTCCTGCGCCTGCTCCTGTTCCATCACGTCTGCTGCTGCTGGGTTAGCGTTACCGGTCCCTGTTTATGGAACCTCTTCTCTTTATTACATTTAGGACTGCATGGCGGTAAAAAGCATGCTATCCGCACGCTTCTTGTCCTCATGCAAGGCCTGGGTTGTTGTGTCTCAAAAAGCGTGGCCTTCTCCTCCTGCGCCTCCTCCTGTTCCATCACGTGTGCTGCTGGCTGCTGCTGGGTTAGCGTTACCGGTCCCTGTTTATGGAACCTCTTCTCTTTATTACATTTATGACTGCATGGCGGTAAAAAGCATGCTATCCGCACGCTTCTTGTCCTCATGCAAGGCCTGGGTTGTTGTGTCTCAAAAAGCGTGGCCTTCTCCTCCTGCGCCTCCTCCTGTTCCATCACGTGTGCTGCTGCTGCTGCTAGGTTAGCGTTACCGGTCCCTGTTTATGGAACCTCTTCTCTTTATTACATTTATGACTGCATGGCGGTAAAAAGCATGCTATCCGCACGCTATTTGTCCTCATGCAAGGCCTGGGTTGTTGTGTCTCAAAAAGCGTGGCCTTCTCCTCCTGCGCCTCCTCCTGTTCCATCACGTGTGCTGCTGCTGCTGCTAGGTTAGCGTTACCGGTCCCTGTTTATGGAACCTCTTCTCTTTATTACATTTATGACTGCATGGCGGTAAAAAGCATGCTATCCGCACGCTATTTGTCCTCATGCAAGGCCTGGGTTGTTGTGTCTCAAAAAGCGTGGCCTTCTCCTCCTGCGCTTCCTCCTGTTCCATCACGTGTGCTGCTGCTGCTGCTGGGTTAGCGTTACCGGTCCCTGTTTATGGAACCTCTTCTCTTTATTACATTTATGACTGCATGGCGGTAAAAACCATGTTACCTGTGCAAAGAAACATGACATTTTCAGCATTTAAAAGACAGTTTTTCCTTTGAAACTTTACAATCAATTTTCTCAAAAACTATAAGCTCTTTTCAAATATTTTTTTTCCTCTTGTACCCACTCCCAAGGTGCACATACCCTGCTAATTTGGGGTATGTAGCATGTAAGGAAGCTTTACAAAGCACGAAAGTTCGGGTCCCCATTGACTTCCATTATGTTCGGAGTTCGGCGCGAACACCCGAACATCGCGGCGATGTTCGGCGAACGTTCTCGAACCCGAACATCTAGGTGTTCGCCCAACACTACTCCTAAGGTATGTGATACTCCAAACCATAACAGCAAAAAAATGTTTTGAAAGTTTTGAATGCAGGATTAGCATCTTTATCACTTAATACACTCAGACCAGTTGCTGTTGAAATTTGATTTTTATGGTGACAATCCCACTTTAATTAGAGCAGGGCTGGTCCATGATGCAGCTGTTTTATTTTTGCATTCTAGCAGTTCTAACTCCCAGGCATCACCAGCCCACCAGTCTCTTCCCCCTCCATCCCTGCAGGGCTATACGCTATAACAACGGCTCTCCTTTAATTACTTCTGCTTATACAAAAGCACCTGGAATGTGGCTCAGACTAATCAGGTTCATGCTTACTGTTCACAGGGTATAATCATTTCCGAAGAGAAATAAAAAAAGTACTTGGCGAGGCCAGGCTTAAAGAGGAAATGTAGTGAAAATAATGTAAATAATAAAACTGCTCATTTTTTTTCTTTCTTTTTTTACAATATTAGTTTATAAATGATGTAGTCTGTGTTTGTCCATTGTAAAATCTTTCCTCCCTTCCCTGGTTTATATTCTGAAATGTACCACTGGTGGTGACATCTTTAGCCCTGCCAGAATTATCCACTGCTTCCATCGCTCCACCATGGCAGATCCCCTCCTTGAATCCCTCCACTGGCTTCCTATCCAGTCCAGAATCAGATTCAAGATATTGTGTCTGACCTACAAATCTGTCCACAAAACCTGTCCAACCTACATTTCCGATCTTACTCAGAGGTACACACCTAGCCGCTCACTCCGCTCTTCCAATGAACTTCGCCTAACCGCCCCCCCCCCCCCCCCCGCATCACCCAGTCCCATGCACGCCTCCAGGACTTCTCAAGAGCTGCTCCAACACTATGGAACTCCCTACCTCCACCCATTAGGGCAGCCCCCTCCTTCAACATCTTCAAGAAAGCCCTCAAAACTTACCTTTTCACTCTGGCCTACTACCCCTCACAAGTTCTCTAAACCCACAGCTGAACTCTGGTCTCCTACCTCTCGTGTCCCTACTCCCTACCTCTCCCTTTAGATTGTAAGCCTTTGGGCAGAGTCCTCCTCCTTTTGTGTCCAACCTGATCATGCACCTCCATTACTGTGAACCCATGCTAGGCATCTGAGTGAACCTAACTTGCCTAATCTCCATGCTCCCATCCAGTGACTGACTGAGCATTACCTTGTACTCATACTGTGCTGCATGATCTGATCTTTCTTGTATTCAGGTATTGTCATTTTGCTGTATGTCACCCCTAAATATTGTATGTATCCTTATTTATTGTCCAGCGCTGCGTAATATGTTGGCGCTTTATAAATACAATAAATAAATAAATAAGAGTTCTAAAGGCAATGAACCATTTCAGCTCCCCCTGTAGTGTATTGTACCATTCCAGGGTCCCCTGTAGTGTTCTGTACCATTCCAGTGTCCCCTGTATTTTTTTCCAGTGTCCCCTGTAGTGTATTGTACCATTCCAGTGTCCCCTGTAGTGTATTGTACCATTCCAGTGTCCCCTGTAGTGTATTAGCTATTCTAGTGTCCCCTGTAGTGTATTGTACCATTCCATTGTCCCCTTTAGGGTATTGTACCATTCCAGTGTCCCCCGTAGTGTATTGTACCATTCCAGTGTCCCCTGTAATGTATTGTACCATTCCAGGGTCCCCTGTAGTGTATTAGCCATCCCAGTGTCCCCTGTAGTGTATTGTACTATTTCAGTGACCCCTGTAGTGTATTGTACCATTCCAGTGTCCCCTTTAGGGTATTGAACATTCCAGTGTCCCCTGTAGTGTATTAGCCATTCCAGTGTCCCCTGTAGTGTACTGACCAATCCAGTGTCCCCTGTAATGTATTGTACCATTCCAGTGTCCCCTGTAGTGTACTGACCATTCCAGTGTCCCCTGTAATGTATTGTACCATTCCAGTGTCCCCTGTAGTGTACTGACCATTCCAGTGTCCCCTGTAATGTATTGTACCATTCCAGTGTCCCCTGTAGTGTATTGTACCATTCCAGTGTCCCCTGTAATGTATTGTACCATTCCAGGGTCCCCTGTAGTGTATTAGCCATTCCAGTGTCCCCTGTAGTGTATTTTACTATTTCAGTGACCCCTGTAGTGTATTGAACCATTCCAGTGCCCCCTGTAGTGTATTGTACTTTTCCAGTGACCCCTGTAGTGAATTGACCATTCCAGTGTCTACTGTAGTGTATAGTACCATTCCATTGTCCCCTTTAGGGTATTGACCATTCCAGTGTCCCCTGTAGTGTATTGTACCATTCCAGTGTCCCCTGTAGTGTATTGTACCATTCCAGTGTCCCCTGTAGTGTACTGACCATTCCAGTGTCCCCTGTAATGTATTGTACCATTCCAGCGTCCCCTGTAATGTATTGTACCATTCCAGGGTCCCCTGTAGTGTATTAGCCATTCCAGTGTCCCCTGTAGTGTATTGTACCATTCCAGTGTCCCCTGTAGCGTATTGTACCATTCCAGGGTCCCCTGTAGTGTATTAGCCATTCCAGTGTCCCCTGTAGTGTATTGTACTATTCCAGTGACCCCTGTAGTGAATTGTACCTTCCCAGTGTCCCCTGTAGTGAATTGTACCTTCCCAGTGTCCCCTGTAGTGTATTGTACCATTCCAGCATCCCCTGTAGTGTATTTCAGTGTCCCCTGTAGTGTATTGTACCATTCCAGTCCTTTGTAGTTCATCCCAGATTTCAGATACCCGTTTAGTGTATTCCAGTGTCCTCTGTAGTATGTCCCATTTTTGTAATGTTCCCTGTAGGGTATTCAAACCGCATACATGGGAAAAGGGTGACAGAAAATATGGGCGCCAGGTGAAGCTTCTAGTAGAATATAGTGCCAATATTGTTGATATTCTACTATCGCTTTACCAAACCTACCTCTCACACTAACCCTCCCCCTCCTACTCCTAACACTAACCATCCCCCTAGCAACTCCTTAATCTAACCCTCCTGCCACCCTATGCCTAACACTACTTGCCCCTTCCTGCACATAATCTGTTAGTGGCTGGAAAGTGTACTGGTTAAGGGCTCTGCCTCTGGCACAGTAAACCTGGGTTTAAATCTCGGCTCTGCCTGTTCAGTAAGCCTGCACCTATTCAGTAGGAGACCTTGGGCAAGTCTCCCTAACACTGCTACTGCCTATAGAGCGCGTCCTAGTGGCTGCAGCTCTGGCGCTTTGAGTCCGCCAGGAGAAAAGCACGATATAAATGTTCTGTGTTTGTTTGTGTTTTTGTGTTTGCTAACTAGAGATGGCCTGAACGGTTCACCGGCGAACCGATTCGCACTTGCGGCAAACCGTGAACTATATCCGCCTCTATACTACATCGATAGGCTCAACTTTGATCCTCTACATCACAATCAGCAGGCACATGGTAGCCAATCAGGCTACACTCCCTCCTGGAGCCCCCCCCCCCCCCCCTTATAAAAGGCAGGCAGCGTCGGCCATTTCCCTCACTTGTGTGGCTGCAGTAATTAGAGAAGGGAGAGTTGCTGCAGAGACATAGGGAAAGCATAGTTAGGCTGTTGTTAGGCTTGTTAGCTTGCTCCTTGCTGATACTTATTGCTAAAAAGCACCCCACAACAGCTCTTTTGTGTGTGTGTGTGTGTGTGTGTGTGTGTGTGTGTGTGTGTGTGTGTGTCCCACTGACACTTGCATATACAGCCCTGTCAGTCAGTCACAGCTGGCCCTTGGCCCCTTGCTATTAATTCCTACTGTGCCACTGCCAGGCCCAGAACATTCAGTGCTTACCTTTTCAGTGCAAGTGTGTGACAGCTGCACATTTGTAATACCAATCACTGCATACCTGTTTATGTTTACTGCACCTGTGTGACAGAAGCACGCAGTGTTATATACCAGTCACTGCACTTGTTCAGGTACCTGTGTGTGTGACAGCTGCACATTTGTAACACCAATCACTGCATGCCTGTTCATGTTTACTGCACCTGCGTGACAGCAGCACGCAGTGTTATATGACAGTCACTGCACCTGTTCACGGTACCTGTGTGTGTGACAGCTGCACATTGTATTGATACCAGTCACTGCATACCTGTTCAGTGCACCTGTGTGTGTGTGACAGCTGCACATTTGTAATACCAGTCACTGCATACCTGTTCATGTTTACTGCACCTGCGTGACAGCAGCATGCAGTGTTATACACCAGTCACTGCACCTGTTCACGGTACCTGTGTGTGTGACAGCTGCACATTGTATTGATACCAGTCACTACATACCTGTTCAGTGCACCTACGTGACCGCACGCAATGTTATATTATATACCAGTCACTGCATACCTGTTCACAGTACCTGTGTATGTGACAACTGCGCATTTGTAATACTAGTCACTGCATACCTGTTCAGGGTACCTGTGTGTGCGTGACTGCTGCACATTTGTAATACCAGTCCGTGCATACCTGTTCACTGCACCTATGTGACCGCACGCAGTTTAATATACCAGTCCGTGCATACCTGTTAACTGCACCTGTGTGACAGCTGCACATTGTATTGTAATACCAGACACTGCATAACTTTCACTGCACCTGTGTGACTGCACATTGTATTAGTCAAGTCAGTGCATACCTTTCACTTCACCCCCCCCCCCCCCACCCACCGCCCCGATATGGACAAAACAACAAGCAGACCCAGAGGCAGACCCAGAGGCAGGCCACCCGGCAGGTCTGTTCGAGGTCGTGCAGACGTAATTTTGTGCGGCCCTGGCCCAAAGTACAGTGCTCAGAAGAAGGCACGTCCCATCAACTCCCAAGATTGACTATTGACTATTTAACACAGAACACCTCATCTTCCACAGCCACCAGCGCTACTCCAAGCACCACATCCGCTACATTTGACACTTTGTAGGAGTTATTTGGTGGGAATTCACTGAATTACAGACATTATTGTTACAACAAGATGAAGGCACTAAGCAAGTTACACCAACTCATATGTCTGAGTTAGGCGAAACTATGGACGTAAGGTGTGAGGAGGAGGATGATGAAGTACCTGCTGTTGGTGCAGTTTTGGAGGTGTCTGATACAAGCGAAGCTGGGGAGGATGATTATGATGATGATGATGATTATGATGATACGGATGTTGGGTTCCCAATAGAGGAGAGGACCAAGCTGACAATTCAGAGGGGGAGTCAGAGAGGAGTAGAAGGAGACGAGTTCCTGAAAGAAGCAGGGGGAGCTTGTTGTCAGAAACAGCTGGTGGCAGTGTCCGGCTACATGTATCACCAGCTATGGACAGCCAGCCAACATGCCCTTCAATGTCAGCTGCTGACGCCACCATAGTGCCATCACCCCAGGGCTCAGCGGTTTGGAATTTTTTTTGTGTGTCTGTCTCAGATGAGAGCAATGACATCTGTTCTCTCTGCTACAAAAAATTGAGCTGTGGAAAGGCCAACACCCATGTAGGGACAAACTGCAATGGGAAGACCACCTAAGGAAAAGCAGCACACAAAAGCAAAGACACCCTCTTTCTCCTCTTCCTCCTTCAGGTGCATCATCTTCAGCCACTTTCTCCCTTGCACCTTCACAATCACAGCCACCCTCCAGCCGCCCTCCTCCACTCTGCCTCTCACCTTGAGCGGTTCCTGCCATTGGGACACCTCAGTGAAAGATACCAGGCCGCAATTATTTCTCAAAAAAGGCGATACCCAAACTGTACCGTGAAGTTGAAAGGAAAGTGGTTTCATCTCTGGCACACAGCGTTGGGTCAAGGGTCCATCTGACCACGGATGCCTGGTCTGCAAAGCACGGTCAGGGCAGGTACATTACTTACACAGCCCATTTGGTCAACCTGGTGACCACTGGCAAGCAGGGAGTACGTGGCTGTGCAGCGGACCTAGTTGTGACAACTCCACGGCTTGCAGGCAGGTCTCCTGCCACCTCCTCCTCTTCTCCTCCTGCTACATCCTCTTTGCTGTCGTCCTCCTCCTTGGCTGAGTGGCAGTGTTATTTTACTGGTGCTGCGATTTCCTCTCCAGCTACACAGCCCCAGCTCCCCAGGGCCTATGCTGCATGCCAGGCACGACGGTGTCACGCCATCTTAGACATGTCTTGCCTCAAAGCGGAGAGTCACACTAGTGCAGCTCTCTTACAAAAACAGGTGGATCAGTGGCCGACCCCGCACCAACTGGAGATCGGCAACGTGGTATGTGACAACAGCAGCAATCTAATTTCGGCTTTGAATTTGGGAAAGTTGACACATGTACCCTGCACGGCACATGTGCTGAATCTAATAATTCAGAGATTTGTGTGTAAGTACCCAGGCTTACAGGACGCCCTGAAGCAGTCTAGGAAGGTGTGTGGGCATTTCAGGTGGTCTTACACGGCCATGGCATGCTTGGCCGATATTCAGTGGAGGAAAAACTTGAGGCGCTTGATTTGCGATAGCCCGACTCACTGGAATTCAACGCTCTGATGTTTAACTGCGTGCTACAACAGGAGAAAGCCATCAACCAGTATCTCTACAACTACAGTGAAAGGACATGCTCTGGGAAAATGGTGATGTTCTGGCCAAAGTACTGGACCCTCATGCGAAATGCCTGCAGGCTTATGCGGCCGTTTGAGGAGGTGCCAAACATGGTGAGTTGCAGTGAAGGCACCATCAGCGACTTGATCCCATATGCTTTCTTCCTGGAGCGTGCCATGCGAAGAGTGGTGGATCAAGCTGTGGAGGAGCGTGAACAGGAACAGTTACAGGAACAGGAGGAAGAGTTGTGGGATCAATTCTCAGCAGAACCAGATGTTTCTTAAACACCTGCGGCAGCACAGAGGGGGGAGGAGGAGGAGGAAGTGTCATGTGGGGACGAGGAGTCAGATGATGAAGAAGGTGTTTTTTTGGAGGAGGAGGCGGAAGAAAAACCGCAGCAGGTGTCGCAGGGGGCTTGTGCTGCTCAACGTTCCCGTGGTATTCTTCGTGGCTGAGGGGAGGAGGAGAACTTACCTGACATCACTGAGGAAGAGCAAGAGGAGATGGATAGTACGTCTGCATCCAAATTTGTGCAGATGATGTCTTTCATGCTGTCTAGCCTGTTGAGGGACCCCCATATAAAAAACTCAAGGGGAATGAGCTGTACTGGGTGGCCACGCTACTAGACCCTCGGTATAAGCACAAAGTGGCGGAGATGTTATCAACTCACCTGAAGGCAGAAAGGATGCAGCACTTGCAGAACAAGCTGGCAACTATGCTTTACAGTGCGTTTAAGGGGGATGTCACAGCACAACAGAATCAAGGTACCACTGCCAGTAATCCTTCTCCCATGTCCACACAGGCAAGAAAAAGGACGCTCCAGCTATCTCATGGTGATGTCAGACATGCGGACATTCTTTAGTCCAACGCTTCGCCTTAGCCCTTCCAGATCCACCCTCCACCAACACCTCGACTGGCAGGTAGCCGACTACCTGGCCTTAAGTCTGGATGTAGACACTATGAGCAGCGATGAACCCCTGGACTACTGGGTGCGCAGGCTTGACCTGTGGCCAGAGCTGTCACAATTTGCCATCCAACTTCTGTCTTGCCCTGCCTCAAGCGTCCTGTCAGAAAGGACCTTCAGCGCAGCTGGAGGCATTGTCACTGAGAAGAGAAGTCGCCTAGGTCACAAAAGTGTTCAGTACCTCACCTTTATCAAAATGAATGAGGCATGGATCTCGGAGGGCTACTGCCCGCCCAAATACTAAGTCAGTCCCCACACACAGCATCTCTGCCTGCACGCCACTTGACTGCCTTCTCCGCCACCACCAACAGGGTCCAGGACTCCAGGCGGATTCCTGAATTTTTAAGGCCGCTGCTATAGCGGAAAATTGTATACTTACCTATCGGTAATTTTCCTTTCCTAAAGCATCCATGGTAGCACATTGGGTAGTGACCCCGCCCCCACTACCCCATAGAACCAGTGAATATTAAATTGAATTGAGAGGAGGTGCTCGCTGTCTTTGTAACTATTAGACTCACCGAATATCGGGTGGGATCCATGTGCTACCATGGATGCTTTAGGAAAGGAAAATTACCGATAGGTAAGTATACAATTTTCCGCTTTCCTAATGCCTCCATGGTAGCACATTGGGATCTAACTAGTATTGAATAAGAAGGGAGGGACACAGTAGTTTGCTGAAGAAAATAACAGAAATGTATTCCACGGTAGAAACAGAGGAGGAGATAACTGCTCTCTCAAACTCTAGTGCAGTAGAAGAGGAAACATCAACTTTATAATGTGCAATAAACGTATTAATCGACGACCAATTCGCAGCTTGGCAAATCTTTGAAGCAGATACATTTGAGTAAGCCGGCCAGGAGGAAGATATGCTTCTGGTTGAATGCGCCCTGATGTTGTCAGGAGGAGACAAATTGACAGCCCGATATGCGTTTTGGATTAATTTCACCAACCACGAAGTTATCGTTCTAGAAGAAGCACTTTGGCCTTTTCTGTATCCCGCAGGGATGATGAAAAGGTTATCGGCTCTGCGGAATGAATCTGTTGCTGAGATATAGGCTCTAAGGGCTCTTGCGACGTCGAGACAGTGTAAATTAGTATTTACTTCATCTTGAAATGTTGGAAGAGACCACTCTTGGTTCATGTGGTATGTTGTTGAAACTTTCGGTAGAAAAGAGTCCATAGGCCTGAGCTGTACCCTGTCATGATAGAAAGACAGATAGGGCTCCTTACAACTTAGCACCTGGAGCTCTGAAACTCTTCGGGCAGATGTTATGGCCACGAGAAAAACAGTTTTAAGTGTCAAATTGAGCAATGAACACTCCTCAGTTGGTTCAAACGGGATTCCAGAGAGGTAGCTCAACACTATAGGCAGATCCCACTTGGGAAAGCATGCCCTCCTTGGAGGTTTGAGTTTAATTGCTGCCAGAAGAAACTGTTTGACCAGTGGGTGCCCGGCCCATTTATGGTCAGTCAGAGCAGATAGTGCAGAAATTTGGACCTTGATCGCACTGTAGCTTAAGCCTTTATCCAGGCCTGTCTGAAGAAAGGAAAGTATATGGTGAGGTTGAGGATGTGTATGGTCAAAAGCGTTAGTTTTTGCAAAGTCCATAAATTTGCTCCAGATTCTATAATAGGAAGAGTTTGTTGAAGGCTTCCTGGCTTGTAAAAGCGTTGCGATGACATCTGGTGTGTATCCTAGCTTTTCTAGTTTCCCCCTTTCAATCTCCAGACCGTTAAATTCAGACGAGATGGGTTTGGATGGAATATAGGACCTTGAGATAGCAGTTGTCTCATGAGTGGTAAGATGAGAGGTTCCTCTATCGCCAGGTGTAGTAATAGGGTATACCACGGGCGTCGGGGCCAGTTCGGTAGGACTGCCAGTAGAATTACCGGTTCTTGGCGAAGTCTCAAGAGTAATCTCTGTATTAATGGGACTGGTGGGAACACGTACCCGATTGAGAAGTTCCACCGGTGATACTGCCTGTTTGTCGATTAATTCTGCCAGATAGGAGAATAAGACGTTTTTCTTCTTCTCCCCGTGTGGGATTTTTGTCGGTACAAAGGTCTGAGGTGGATTATTTTTGAACGCCCAAGAATGACCTTCTGAAACTGTTTTTATTACCCAGTGAGATTTTATGTTCGCCTCCCATACGTGATGGAAAAGCCTTAGTCTGGCACCTACTGGTATTTCTTGGGCACACGTACCGTAAAAAGACTTTTTCTGTGATGATGTGGACTCCGTCTATTTCTGTTTAGTCAGCTTATTCAAGGCTCCCTGCGTACTTCTCCAGTTACGCTTAAAGTTTTTGTTTGGACGATAAGATCTTGGATTTTTGAATCGATTCTGATGTTGAAAATTTGAACCTGGTCTGGCTGGTTTTCTGTCTTGGAGAATGAGCCCAGATTTACCTCCGGAAACTCGACTTATGGCCGTATCCATCTTCTCCCCAAATAGTGATCTACCGTCATAAGGAATTTTACACCAGGTTAGCTTCGAATTTGAATCTGCCGACCACGACTTTAGCCATAGTGCGCGTTTTGCAGTGACGCTATAGAGCATAGCACGAAAAGCGGATCTGACCACATCGAACGCTGCCTCTCCAATAAAGTCTGCTGATAATTTTAGGTCGTCAAGGGCAGAAATGATGGATTTTCTGTCTACGTCTGAATTTAATGCTGCTTCTATATTGTCTGTCCAGGCTCTTATTGCTTTTCCGACGGATGCCAAGGCTATGCCTGGTCTATATGCCCCTCCTGACGCTATATACTGTAGGTCTTCTTTAAGTCCAAATCTGTTTTGCGGTGGAGTACGTCTCTGAAAGATATGGCATCTTCGAGAGGGAGGGTCATATGTTTGGCAAGACGTATGACAGAGGCATCTACCACGGGAGCGTTGTCTAATGATTTTGAATCTTGTTCTGATAAAGGATACAGCTTTTGTAGTCTATTTGCTAAAGGTGGTTTCTTTTCTATTTTCTGCCATTCCTCATTCATAATATATTCGATTTCAACCATAAATGGAAAAGAATCCTTTGCTTTCGTTTGTTGGTCGTAGTATCTTCTTCTTTTTTTAGCTTTGACTTCTGGTTGTTCAGAATCATCATCCGATTCCCACTCTGGCCATGGTGCGCACCAGTCCAGCACGGCTGTCACTACGCACACAGCTGTATGCTGTGCGTTACACAGTGAGTTTGGTGTGTCAGTGTGAAGCAGTACACTAATTACACTCCTTGATTGATGTATACACATGCAAGATGTTTTAAAACACTTTAGGCCTCCAATTTAGCATGCAATGTGATTTCTGCCCTTAAAACGCTGCTGTGCGTCAAATCCTGATTTTCCCCCGGGACTTTTGGCGTCTATCCCACTCCGCCATGCCCCCCCCCCTCCAGGTGTTAGACCCCTTAAAACATCTTTTCCATCACTTTTGTGGCCAGTATAAATGTTTCTAGTTTTTAAAGTTCACCTCCCCATTGCGGTTCGCAAAAGTTCGCACGAACCAAACTTTTGCGGAAGTTTGCGTTCGAGGTTCGCGAACCTAAAATCGGAGGTTCAAGCCATCTCTACTGTTAATAGCTATAAGTTCAGGACCCAAATTACACACTGGGCATCGCTATACCTGCAATTAACATCGCTGTCTATGGCGGCACCCAAATTACCAGGCACCGTGCAGCACTCAAATAACCTGCCACCAGGGATGGAATTACCATAAGGCACTGTAGGCTCGTGCCTACAGGCATACCTCCCAACATTTAAAAATTAGAAATCGGGACACAGGCCACATCCCTAGCCACACACCCCAACACACCCCTAGCCACACCCCCAAGTCACGCCTACCATAAAGTTTTTTTGAAGATTTTTTTTTTTTTAATATTGATGCCCTTATATTTTTTAATAAATATACTGTATCCCTCATATACCCTGCCCGTGGTTGGGGCTAACTGTAATGTAGTAATATCAGCTAATGTAGTTACATAAATAAAATATGAAGCAAATGCACGACAGACAGCGTTTCCCCAGTAAATGCATGAAATGAGAGACAGCGTTTCCCCACTAAATGCACATAAGAGACAGCGTTTCACCAGTAAATGCATGTAATGAGAGACAGCGTTTCCCCAGTAAATGCACATAATAAGAGACAGCTTTTCACCAGTAAATGCACATAATAAGAGACCACTTTTCACCAGTAAATGCACATAATAAGAGACTGCTTTTCACCAGTAAATGCACATAATAAGAGACCGCTTTTCACCAGTAAATGCACATAATAAGAGACCGCTTTTCACCAGTAAATGCACATAATAAGAGACAGCTTTTCACCAGTAAATGCACATAATAAAAGACAGCTTTTCGCCAGTAAATGCACATAATAATAGACAGCTTTTCACCAGTAATTGCACATAATAAGAGACAGCTTTTCACCAGTAAATGCACATAAGAGACAGCTTTTCACCAGTAAATGCACATAATGAGAGACAGCTTTTCACCAGTAATTGCACATAATAAGAGACAGCTTTTCACCAGTAAATGCACATAAGAGACAGCTTTTCACCAGTAAATGCACATAATAAAAGACAGCTTTTCACCAGTAATTGCACATAATAAGAGACAGCTTTTCACCAGTAAATGCACATAAGAGACAGCTTTTCACCAGTAAATGCACATAATGAGAGACAGCTTTTCACCAGTAATTGCACATAATAAGAGACAGCTTTTCACCAGTAAATGCACATAAGAGACAGCTTTTCACCAGTAAATGCACATAATAAAAGACAGCTTTTCACCAGTAAATGCACATAATGACAAACAGCCAGTTGTCCCCAGTATATGTAGCCAGGGTTATATGTGCCCAGTATATGTAACCATTGGTATACGTCCCCAGTATATGTAGGCAGGGGTATATGTGCCCAGTATATGTAGCCAGAGGTATATGTGCCCAGTATATGTAGGCAGGGGTATATGTGCCCAGTATATGTAGCCAGGGGTATATGTCCCCAGTATATGTAGCCAGGTGTATATGTGCCCCAGTATATGTAGCCAGGTGTATATGTGCCCCAGTATATTGTAGCCAGGTGTATATGTGCCCCAGTATATTGTAGCCAGGTGTATATGTGCCCCAGTATATTGTAGCCAGGTGTATATGTGCCCCAGTATATTGTAGCCAGGTGTATATGTGCCCCAGTATATTGTAGCCAGGTGTATATGTGCCCCAGTATATTGTAGCCAGGTGTATATGTGCCCCAGTATATTGTAGCCAGGTGTATATGTGCCCCAGTATATTGTAGCCAGATGTATATGTGCCCCAGTATATTGTAGCCAGGTGTATATGTGCCCCAGTATATTGTAGCCAGGTGTATATGTGCCCCAGTATATTGTAGCCAGGTGTATATGTGCCCCAGTATATTGTAGCTAGGTGTATATGTGCCCCAGTATATTGTAGCCAGGTGTATATGTGCCCCAGTATATTGTAGCCTGGTGTATATGTGCCCCAGTATATTGTAGCCAGGTGTATATGTGCCCCAGTATATTGTAGCCAGGTGTATATGTGCCCCAGTATAGCCAGCGGTATTTGTGCCCAGAATAGGTAGCCAGGTGTTGTCCCGTCCCCCCCAGGAGGAGAGAGCGAGGGAAGGAGAGCGGTGGAGAAGGGGGGCCATCTCCCCCCCCCCTTCCCTCACCTTAGGGTGCTCTCACTGTCCCCTCCGGAATGAAGTGCGGTGGCTGGTAGAGGGGCGGAACTTACCTTCCGTGTCGTCCGTCTGGTCTCGTCGCCGGCGCGGGATGATTTGCCACTACTCTGGTCTGATCCAGACCAGAGCAGCGGCTGCGGCACCAGAACTTCCGGCCGGCGCATGGAGCGACACGGAAGGTAAGTCCCGCCCGCTGCCCAACGCTGCCACACACACAGATCGGAGGAGAGAGCGAGGGAGGGAGAGCACCCTAAGGTGAGGGAAAGGGGGGGAGATGGCCCCCTTCTCCGCCGCTGCCCACCGCTTTCCCTCCACTGCGCTGCTCTCCTCCTGCTAAGGGCAGCTGTCAATACTGACAGCCGCCCGGGACTTGGGGGGCTCTTACCGGGATAGCGGGAGAGCCCCCCCAAATCGAGAGAATCCCGATGAAAACGGGACGGTTGGGGACTATGCCTACAGGTGCCTGATGATGGAAAGGCGGCTCACTCCCCTCCTCAAGTACCTCCCTTCTGCCTTACCTATGCAGAGTTGCATTCCACTGACCAGATCTCCCTTCAGTCACAGTCTCCACTAGAGGAGGCACCTCTAGCTACTTAAACGGGTTCTGTGGGGTATAAAAAAAACTGGAACACACACAAATGCTTACTACCAGTTCAGGCATTTTCCTACCTCTATCTGGCCAGCAGGCGCCAGTCAGCCAATCAGGTGCACTGTCATACACCCTTTGCCTGCCATACCGATCTAGCAGGATCTGCACAAATTAGCATTCAGGTGGGAGGCTTGGTTGGACGTAATCATTGATTACATCTTTTACAGGGACCGCCGTGTGTAGGCATCTCCCACACAGTCCCCTCCCTAACCACTCACCTGTCAATCGCATCCTGGTAGCTGCAAAAACAGAAATTTAAAATCACAAACACTGGTTCGCATGACAGCCGGGGGCCCCAGCCTCTCTCACTTGCTGGGGCCCCCAAACCACCATGCGATACCCAGAGGGAAATGTGGGCGAGCCCTGGCTCTCTCACCTCCAGGGACTTCACCCCCATCACCTCTATCTGGCCAGCAGGCGCCAGTCAGCCACTCTGATTGGCTGACTGGCGCCTGCTGGCCAGATAGAGGTAGGAAAATGCCTGAACTGGTAGTAAGCAATTGTGTGTGTTGCAGTTTGCATTCAGTTTGGAGGTGATGGGGGTGAAGTCCCTGGAGGTTAGAGAGCCAGGGCTTGCCCACATTTCCCTCTGGGTATCGCATGGTGGTTTGGGGGCCCCAGCAAGTGAGAGAGGCTGGGGCCCCCGGCTGTCATGCGAACCAGTGTTTGTGGGTATAAAAAAACACAAAAACCTTCACTTACCTGGGCCTGACATGCGGGAGCGAGGACGTGCGCGGCTACGGCCGCAGTGCTATTCATCTACTTAGACAAATAACTAGCAGGTCACCGGCGGCGACAAACGGAGGGGGCTTAAGTGACGGCGTGGGACTTAATAGCTGTAGGGGGCCGGTAGAAGCCCCAGGTAAGTGACGCTTTTTGTATTTTTTTTATACCCCACAGAACCCCTTTAATACTGAGGATAGCTCTGGCTACCTAATACTAAAGGACACCTGTAGCTACCTATGCCGTGCGAGGGAACTAAGGGGGAAAAGGGACAGCTGGGACAGCCAGCATACTAGGGGTGCGGTTCGATGGGGTTTGTACGTTAATCGAGGGTGAAGTCTGGGGTGCCAGGACATCTGTGCCTATAGGCTCCTGTGATGTAAATCTGGGCCTGCCTGTCTCGATTCCAAACCTCTAGTGTTGTCCTTTATAGTGTATGCCATCCATCCATCTGGTGCTGTATTCTAGACACCATGACATTTTTTTTTGTGGTTAGATGATTCGAAAGATAGATAATTTCCGACAGGTCCGATCTGATTTTCAATCGTTTTTCTGATCGATTTCTCATAGAAGTGAATGGAAATTGATCAGAAAAACAATCGGAAGAATCTAAAAATCGATCAGACACTAAGGCCCCGTTCAGACTATGTGCGTTCCTAGCCGTTTTTACAGAACGCGTACGGGCAGACTTTGCGCATAGAAACGGCTCCTAATGTTTTCGAATAGCCTCGTTCACATGTATGCGTATGAGATGCATACGTTTCTCATCCTCACTGCTGCATGCAGTTCTGTGCGTCACGCACAGAAACTGATGCAACGAAAGTCTATAGATTCGTATCATAAACGCGTACTATTACGTTTTTAGCGTACGTTTTCCTTTGCGTTTTCCATAATTCTTTTGTTTCCTGTGTGATGTGTGTGTGCAATACGCAATAGAAAATGCATTTGAACGCATAGAAAACGCATTTGAACGCATGCGGTTTTTTTACCTTGCGTTTCTTTAAATGTATACGCATTCTGCAAACGCTGAAAGTCTGAACAGGGCCTAAGCGTTCTGAAAAATCTCATTGTGTATTCCCAGCATTATCTCCCACAGTAAGGTGCTATCTGCCTGTTTCTTTCCCTCCCAATAGCTTGTGTATTAGCGTGTAGTTGTGCATATGCCTCCAAACAGGACAGATACCAAACCTGGCTGTTCCCTCTCTGCAGCTCCTAACTCAGCTGATTATTTTCCCCCTCCATTGCCTCTCTCTTCTGCCCATTTTAAGTTTGTTTTTCGCCTCACACTCCAACTTTATTCTGCATTAATTCACCAACTACAGTAATTCCCACCACACACAAGCCGATGGAATGTGGGGGGTGGAGATTACAGCAGCGATCTGACCAATCGTACTGTCAGGCTATCACACTACATGCATCTGATTATTGAAGCACATGCAATTCGCTAATCGCAGGGCACCAGAACGATGCAGCACAATCCAACGCTCTCTGATTTATCCTTTAGGCCCTTTTCCACTGAGAGCGATTTGCTTCAAATCGCAAAACGCTAGCGATTTTTTAAATCGCTAGGGTTGCTACTTTAACATAGGAATTGTGAAAAGTATTTTCCACTATCGCGATTTGATTTTTTGTACATCACAATTGCTTTTTGGAGCAATTTTACCTGCGATTGTGCTTCAGTGTTTAAAGGTAAATGCAAAACCGCAATCGCATAACAAAATCGATGAAAAATCTCAATCGCCTGCTTTTGTGTTTTCCTTTTGCGATTGTTAGTGGAAAAAAGCCCTAATGGAACAATGCTGTTCAGAGCTATTCAATGCTACTTTGAAATCACGCAAAAATCAAAGTGCAAGCTTGCAAGAAAAGCGGGAGCGTTTGTGTCTGGTTTTTACCGGCGATTGCGCGAACACGCCGTTCCGTTCCCAATTTTTCCCGTTGTTTAAGAGGACCCTGGACGCTGCATGCAGCGGTCAACTACTGCCGCGTATTTGTGTCCCCCTGTGGGGATGAAATACGCTAATCGCGACGGGACACCGATGAAAGGGTGAAAAAGACGCACCAAACGAGACGTCGCTGGAAACCGGGCAGATGATCGTGTGAACCATATGCTGCAGGATGTTTTTTTTTCTGTGCATTAAAAACATAAATGTGAACTAGCCCATTAATTAACTAGTTCTCAGTTTAACCACTTAAGGACCAGGGGATTTTCTTCTGATCGGTGCTGCGTGGACTCTCCAGCCCGCAGCACCGATCAGGAAATAGCCAGGGCGATCAGACTTACCCCCTTTTTTCCTCACTAGGGGGATGTCCTCCTGGGGGGGTCTGATCGCCGCCGGCTTGCTGCGCTTTGCGGGGGGGGGGGGGCTCTTCAAAGCCCCCCTCCGCAGCGTTTTCGGCGCTCTCTCCCTCTCCCCCCCCCCCTGTGAGCAGCGCAGGACGGATATCCGTCCTGCGCATTGTAGGATAGGCTTCAGCCTATCAAATGACGGCGATCCCCGGCCAATCAGAGGCCAAGGATCGCCGATCTGCTCTACGGCGCATTTTGCCGGCGAGCCGCGATCGGCGGCTCTCCGGCTGTTCACAGAGAGACCCTCCGTGAACTGACATGGAAAGGCCGTTTCCATGGTAACCCACTTAAGACCTGCTGAGTCGCCTATGGGCGTTAGTTGGTCCTTTTTAAAGCAGATCTCCAGCCTAAAGCAAAAATCCTGCAGCCTCCCTTTAAAAGAAAGTTATAGTGACCTGCGCTGCCTTGTCCCTTGAAGCTGTCCCGAAGCGCCCACATCTCCCAATTAGGGAAATAAATATGGTAGCCTCCAGGGCCGGCCTTAGGTTTCACTAGGGTTGCCAGGTCGGCTGATGGAGAAAACCGGACAGGGGGTGGAGTTATGGGCGGAGTCAGAAGCGCACTTTTATGTAGAGTGGGGCTAAGCAATGGGCTTTTTAAAAAATGTTTTTTACAGTATTTATATCGCACTGACATCTTCTGCAGCACATTACGGAGTACATAGCCATGTCACTAACTGTCCTCACCAGTACATGCACATAAGAGACCACTTTTCACCAGTAAATGCACATAATAAGAGACCGCTTTTCACCAGTAAATGCACATAATAAGAGACAGAGCAGAAAACTATTACAAAACTGGAAAACTATGCAAATAATGCAATGCATTTATGGCGTTTTTGCACAGTGAAGTGGTCGATTTCTTGCGGGAAGTTTTAAAATTTATTTTTTTTCCCACCAAAATTTTTTATTGAGAACAATAAAGTGGACATACATAGGCATAAAGTTAAAATATAAATCTGCGCATACATGTATGTACACATTTTGAGCAAATATAACAAATATAACAGTATAACAGTATAAATTGCGTTGTACAATAGTATGAATTCAAGTGTAAAGTATAGTAAGCAGCGGGCTCAGGCGAGATTGAATGAGATTGAAAGTCACGCCTGGACTATACGGAGGGGAGATAGAGCGGAGCCAATGCACACAAAGAGCGGAAATACAACCAGAGAATTATGGGTCACTCACTCACCATATCTCCAGACTCCTGACCTTACCTTGCTTCCTTCGCAGATGCAGAATCGCATTGCAAATGACGTGAGTGACGCACGTCATGCGTGCGTCGGCAACGCAGCGTTGGCGTTGCCGTAGCAACGTCGGGAAGCGCGGGCTCGGGGGTGGTACTTAAAGGGAAGGTTCAAGCAAAATAAAAAAAATGAGTTTCACTTACCTGGGGCTTCTACCAGCCCCATGCAGCCATCCTGTGCCCTCGTAGTCATTTACTGGTGCTCCAGTCCCCCGCTGGCAGCTTGCCGACCTCGGAGGTCGGCGGGACGCATTGCGTAAATTTTTACGCATTCCCGCTAGTGCAGGAACATTAACACATACATTTTTACGCATTACTGGTTCAATGCGTAAATTTTTACGCATCGGACCAGTAATGCGTAAAAATGTATGTGTTAATGTTCCTGCACTAGCGGGAATGCGTAAAAATGTACGCAATGCGGCCCGCCGACCTCCGAGGTCGGCAAGCTGCCAGCGGGGGACTGGAGCACCAGTGAGTGACTACGAGAGCACAGGACGGCTGCATGGGGCTGGTAGAAGCCCCAGGTAAGTGAAACTCATTTTTTTTATTTTGCTTGAACCTTCCCTTTAAGCTGGCGTAACTTACGCCGCGTAAGCTGGCTGGCTGTGCCTTTGACTGACAGCCAGGCAGCGAATCAGCGGTCGCGCAGCGCTGGCGGACGGGTGGCGGCAAGTGGCAAAAGGCATAAAACCGGACATCTTAATTGTCTGGTTTAACATGCCTTTTTGGACAGGACACAGCGGCCAAAAAACGGACTGTCCGGTCTAAAACCGGACACCTGGCAACCCTAGGTTTCACACCGCCCTGAGCGAAACCAGATTTTAGTGCCCCCCCTTTATTCTCTTTGCGCATGCGCGCGCACACAAACACAGGCCCATATGCAATCCACCTTTTCCCTGGGAGATATCTCCTAGGACAGTGGTTCCCAACCTTTTTGACGTTGTGACACATCACGCCAAATGCTCAGATCTCCGTGACACGGTGGTGCTCCCAGTATAGGAAATCAGGTGTGGGTGCCCTTACTATAGGTAACCAACTATAGGCGCCCCCTGGGAAGGCGGCGCCCTGAGCGACCGCTCCGGTCGCTCAGGTCAAAGGCCGGCTATGGTAGCCTCCATATAGCTCTCACTGCAGTTGTCCTTTAAAGCGACTCTGTAACAACAAAAGTTCCCCTGGGGGGCACTCACCTCGGCAGGGGGAAGCCTCTGGATTCTATCGGGGCTTCCCCGGTCCTCTTGTGTCCCACAGCGGTCTCGCTGCAGCCCACGGAACGCACAACCGATAATTTGTCAGGCTGTGCAATATTTACCTTTTCTGGCTCCAGCGGGGGCGCTGTTGCTGCTCTCAGCATGGAGATGGAGGAAATAGCCAATCTCTGTCGGGTCCGTTCTACTGCGCAGGCACAGGAGACTTGCACCTGCGCAGTAGAGCGGACCGACAGAGATCAGCTATTTCCACTTATCTCCGAGGGGAGAGCCGATACTGCGCCTGCGCTGGAGCCGGGGAGGTAAATATTTACATCCCCGCCATTCGGGGAGTTTGATCGCTGCCGCCGTGGGGCGCAGGAGGACGGGGGAAGCCTTAGCCGGATCTGGAGGCTTTCCCCGCCCGAGGTGAGTACCCCCCAGGGGAACTTTTTTTAGCTACAGATTTTCTTTAACAAACTGTTTCCTTACTCTGATTATTATTTAGTATTTATAAATCGCCAACTTCTTTAGCAGTCCTGCACAGAGTATATTGGCACTTAAAGAAAACCTGTAACGAAGAAAACCTCCCCTGGGGGTACGCACCTCAGGTGGGGGAAGCCTCCGGATCCTAACGAGGCTTCCCCCGTCCTCCTCGGTCCCACGGCGGCGGAGATAAAGCTCCCCGAACAGCAGGGATGTAAATATTTACCTCCCCGGCTCCAGCGCCGGCGCAGTATCGGCTCTCCTCTCAGAGATAGGCGAAAATAGCCGATCTCTGTCGGGCCGCTGTACTGCGCAGGCGCAAGTCTCCTGTGCAGTAGAGCGGACCCCACAGAGATCGGCTATTTTCGCCTATATCCGTGCAGAGAGCCGCAACAGCGCCAGCCACTGGAACAAGGGAAGGTAAATAAATCAGTGCTTGCCAGGCTTGTCGAGGGAGGACTCCGGACACTTCGGGGGAGCCAGCGCTGGACTGCCTGCAGCTACAGGAGTGGGGGAAGCCTCATTGGGACCCTGAGGCTTTCCCCTCCCGAGGTGAGTACCCTGACAGTGGAACTTTTTTTTGTTACAGGTTCTCTTTAAAGCGGACCCAAACCAAACATTTTTTTAATTAAAAATATTTAGTTGCACCACTCTGACACATACAAAGATAAATAAACACTTCTTCAAACCTATGAGCATTTCAGTGCATTCTTTTCACCCTTCTCTTTTCATAGCTAGGGTTATACTGGGGGCAGCCATTAGCAATTCCTCCATTGCCAGACACCATCTACTCCACCAGTTTGCCGTAAAAATCCCGGCAATTTGAAAGGAAGGGAGGGGTTCCTCCAATAAATGTAAAATATTTTATATTTGTCATCAGGCAGCTGAAAAAAGGCTGCTATTTATTATTATAATTTAGAAAATAGATTTTATTTCTGAAATCTTGTATTTTTAATTTGGGTCCACTTTAACTGTCGCTCAGAGGGGCTCACAATCTAATCCCTACCACAGTCATATGTCTATGTATGTATCATGTCATGTAGTGTATGTATCGTAGTCTAGGGCCAACTAGGGAAAGCTAATTAATTTATCCGTATGTTTTTGGGATGTTGGAGGAAACCAAAGTGCCCGGAGGAAACCCGCACTGAAACCTCTCTGACACTGCAGCTGTTCTTGGTTGGTTTTGGGGCACCATATCCCCACAGTGCTTGGGGCACCATGTAAAACTTGCACTGGGCCCCCAAGTTCCTTAGTTACGCTGCTGCACAGAAGGGCGTGCGTCTGAAGCGTCCCAGCAAGCAGCGGTGCTTGGGAGGAGGATTGGGAAAGTCTATGGAGCTTCCTGAGGCTTCTCTCTACTGAGGTAAGTATGAGCTTTGCTCTTTATACCCCTCACAGGTTTAAATTGCTGGTGTGACAAATGTAATGGGTAGCCCAGGATACAGAGCACCCGTTGCTGGGCAACACTGCAGGCAGGCAATAGGATACAGCAGGAGCATCACTCTGGTCAGCCAATGGGATGATCGTTGTACGTAAACTGCAGTCTCCACCCATTTCAGCAGCTTCTCCCTTCCAGAGACAGGTGATGTCACGGCAGAGGCGTAGCTGATTGGCGGGCAGGCATCGTGGCCATAGTAACGGCTTGTTGTGGGTCCCGCGTGCTGCTGGGACACATTCCGGACGCAGAAGCGGATCAATGGCGCAGCCGGGGCCCGTGCTGAACCGCAAGACGCTGCAGAGCCTGGCCGAGAGCCTGAGCAAATCCAGCCGGCACTGTAACTATCCTCTCCCCAGAGACACCTCCCACTTACTCCCATTACCAGCATCTATTATCTATTTTAATTAATGAGCTTTGTTTTTGGTATTGGCATGATGTCTATTGAAACAACACTTATTATTGCCATTATCATCACAATTGTCATTACTTTAATTACTGTGTTTGTAAATGCTGGAATAATTATTTTATTAATATTACCAAAAATGGCCTACACATTTCTTTGTTCATTTTGTTATCTGCTACAAAAGTTTAAGCTTGCCATACATGTACAATACAATATAATGTAACATTTTTCCATCAGATGTGATCTTTCCACGCACTATTTATGATCGTAAGTAATTGCAATTTAATTATCGATTGTTCCCATAAATGGACCAATTAGGGCATTGTCTATCTTCAGATACGATCGTAAAATCCAACTTTAGGATTGGTTAACTTTTCTGTTCTAATCGACCATAGAATCGGTTTTCATCATGCTGCACAGTTTTCTGTGCAGTCAGATCGTAAATAGTGCGTCGAAAGATTGCATCTGATAAAAAAATGGTACCGATAATGGGCACCTTTAGATAGATGGATCTTTCTCTGATCAGAAAGGGATCTATTGCCTGGCCACACACTGCACATTTCCAATATATTTTACCATGAAATCTATTGGAAATTGTCCTAGTGCCACCGCTGTGTATAAGTGTCCCTTCTCTCTGCCTATACTCAGTAAAGCCTCACCTCTCCGCTAGTGCAAGGGGAGAACAGGGCTGGAAGAAGCCCCCAGGTAAGTATAAAACCTCTTGCACCCATCATAAAAGGTTTACTGTTTGTGCTCAA
Organism: Hyperolius riggenbachi; assembly: GCF_040937935.1. Classification (NCBI taxonomy): domain Eukaryota; kingdom Metazoa; phylum Chordata; class Amphibia; order Anura; family Hyperoliidae; genus Hyperolius; species Hyperolius riggenbachi. The sequence continues at coordinate 28,743,088 of NC_090650.1, read as the reverse complement.
ATCCATGGCATGGGAGAGCAAGAAAAAATGCACGCTAAGTGTCATTGTCTGTAATTGGCAATTGAAATGCAAAAATTAATGACTGCTGATTGAAAATTGCCCCAAAATCGCTCAGTGTAAACAGCGGAAAACCGCATCGGAGTTCCATTTGCAGTGGTGATTTTTTTATTGGACAAAATGTGCCCTAAGCAGAGATAAGGAAATGGTTGGTTAAAGATAACCAATATTCATAGTACATATAGTAGAGGGGATCATTACCAAACAGCACTAATGCAGAGACTGGAGGAGGGCCCCAAATTGACCCCTCAGTTCTAGGGATGCAGTGTTGCAACCTCACCAGGACCCTTAGAACTGAGGGGCCCATTTAGGGCCCTTCTCTCTTATTGCTTCACCTCTGGACTACAATGTGTTGTAATATTGCATGTGAATGGTGTTTGTTTTTTGTGCTTCTTGCAGTCACCAAGAATGAAGTGGAATGTCTCATCCGACTGTACAACACCATAGTGGGAAGGCCGATAGATCCAAACACCAGGGGAGGGATAGACAGGAACACCTTCCGGAACATCCTGCACAACACCTTCACCATGACGGATGACATGATCATGGACAGGGGTGAGTTATGGGTCCACCGCACTGGACTAATGCCCTCTGTGGAGGACGGTAACATTTTATTAGTGACCCACAGAAGTAACAGACGTGGGGCCTGATGCAATAGAATTTTCCTCCTGAGTTTTCTCCTAGGAGATAATTTTTCATCTTCTATTTAAAATAACTTTCCAGCACTTTTCAACTGAAAAAGTATGTGAAAAAGTAAATCAAAAGTAATCAAAATTATTTTGAGTATTTTCTTGCTTTCTGGGAGCTGAAAGCAGAACTGTAGATTCGTTAAAAGCAAACAGTTTCACTTACCTGGAGCTTCCTGAAGCCCCCGGCAGCCGTCCTGTCCCGTGCCGGTCCTGCCCGAGCCTCCATTCTCCCGCGCGAGCTACTTTCATTACCGCCGATTTACAAGTCAACGGCAACTGCGCCTGCGTGCCCCGGGCAAGGCGACGCTTTCTTCGCGTTCCCACCCGCTAGAGCAGCTATAGCGGGTGGGAACGCGAAGAAAGCGTCACATTGCCCGGGGCGTGCAGGCGGGGTTGCAAGTCGGCGGTAATGAAAGTAGCTAGCGCGGGAGAACGGAAGCTCGGGCAGGACCGGCACGGGACAGGACGGCTGCTGGGGGCTTGGGGAAGCCCCAGGTAAGTGAAACTGTTTGCTTTTAACGAATTTACAGTTCCGCTTTAAGAGGCATTTTATTGACAAGTTTAAAAATATCACCTAGGAGAAAACTCAGTTGATTGCATATGGCCACGGGACCTGATGCATGAGAGCGCAGTAATATTGCAATGCAAAGACAATGCACATCAAGATTACCCTTACTAACAGCACTGTGTACCACAAGTTACGCTATCAGCACAACTTGACTACCGTGCAAGGTAATGCACTACCAATGGGAACGCTCATTAGTAGTGCACATTACCATAGCAACAGTCAAGTACCGCATGAAGCACTTATAGTGTAACTCGCATTACATAGTGCCAGTAATAGTGTCATGCGATCTCTGGGCACAGCAGTATTACTGCGTTTTCGTGCAATAACCCCATTGGGTTGAACTCACAGACATCGCTATTGATGTTCAAAGAAGTTTGGTAGATAACCGATCTCTGCACGAGAAACTACCGGTAGTATCCACAAGAAAACCTGGAATATGGAGTGCGTTTGGTAGGTGTTCCCTCGGCCAGCAGGGATGGAGACCGGACACAGGTCGGGGGGGGGGGGGGGGAACAGGTGATTGCTCTCCACTGCCAATACTGCAGGGTCCTCAGGGGAGAAACAGACCAAAATGGCGCCAGGAAATATGGGTGCACCATGAGCCGTCATAGGCCCTAATGTGAAATACGGCTATAGTGGCACTCAGATAGTAATTTGGGCGCCGTCAAAAGACGGAGCCCAAATTACTTTAGAAAACAATACCAATAGCTGGCGGCCGAATTACATATTACCCCCGGTGTCCATGGCGACCTGGAGGAGGAATAGTAATGAATGCTGCCGGGACTTTTCCAGGAACAGGTGAGCTGTTTTTCGGCTTTGCCCTGCGTCCAGATTTCCTGCGGCACAGAAGGGGTTAATCTCGTGCCATGTTTAATATAGAAACCATTGACATGTCTGTTGAGTTCCCGTCTGTGATTTTCCTTGGCTCGTAGTGTGAGCCGGGGCTTATACAGGATGGTGCACGAAACACCGGCCCAGATCCTGCCTGCGTTTGTCATCTCTGACGTAAAGTCTATTTCGCCTGTATCTGTTCATCTGGGTCTGGGTATATGACAGATGCAGGCGAAACAGGCTTCATAAGCCATAGACCACACACACAGTAGGGAGAGGTGCACGGGGACCGGCCAATGAAGTCTGCCTGTATACTGGCGCATGTGACAGGCTCCCGGCCGCTGGAGTCTGCCTGTATACTGGTGCACGTGACAGGCTCCCAGCTGCCGGAGTCTGCCTGTATACTGGTGCACGTGACAGGCTCCCAGCTGCTGGAGTCTGCCTGTATACTGGAGCACGTGACAGGCTCCCAGCTGCCGGAGTCTGCCTGTATACTGGTGCACGTGACAGGCTCCCAGCTGCTGGAGTCTGCCTGTATACTGGAGCACGTGACAGGCTCCTGGCTGCTGGAGTCTGCCTGTACTGGTGCACGTGACAGGCTCCCAGCTGCCGGAGTCTGCATGTATACTGGTGCACGTGACAGGCTCCCAGCTGCCGGAGTCTGCCTGTACTGGTGCACGTGACAGGCTCCCGGCCAATGGAGTCTGCCTGTATACTGATGCACGTGACAGGCTCCCAGCTGCTGGAGTCTGCCTGTACTGGTGCACGTGACAGGCTCCCGGCCAATGGAGTCTGCCTGTATACTGGTGCACGTGACAGGCTCCCAGCTGCTGGAGTCTGCCTGTATACTGGTGCACGTGACAGGCTCCCGGCTGCCGGAGTCTGCCTGTATACTGGAGCACGTGACAGGCTCCTGGCTGCTGGAGTCTGCCTGTACTGGTGCACGTGACAGGCTCCCGGCTGCCGGAGTCTGCCTGTATACTGGTGCACGTGACAGGCTCCCAGCTGCTGGAGTCTGCCTGTACTAGTGCACGTGACAAGCTCCCGGCCAATGGAGTCTGCCTGTATACTGGTGCACGTGGCAGGCTCCCGGCTGCCGGAGTCTGCCTGTATACTGATGCACGTGACAGGCTCCCGGCTGCCAGAGTCTGCCTGTATACTGGTGCACGTGACAGGCTCCCGGCTGCCGGAGTCTGCCTGTATACTGGTGCATGTGACAGGCTCCCATTGGCCGGAGTCTGCCTGTATACTGGTGCACGTGACAGGCTCCCGGCTGCTGGAGTCTGCCTGTATACTGGTGCACGTGACAGGCTCCTGGCTGCCGGAGTCTGCCTGTATACTGGTGCACGTGACAGGCTCCTAGCTGCCGGAGTCTGCCTGTATACTGGTGCATGTGACAGGTTCCTGGCCTCCAGAGTCTGCCTGTATACTGGTGCACGTGACAGGTTCCTGGCCTCCAGAGTCTGCCTGTATACTGGTGTACGTGACAGGCTCCCGGCTGCCGGAGTCTGCCTGTATACTGGAGCACGTGACAGGCTCCCAGCTGCCGGAGTCTGCCTGTATACTGGTGCAGGTGACAGGCTCCCGGCTGCCGGAGTCTGCCTGTATACTGGTGCACGTGACAGGCTCCCGGCTGCTGGAGTCTGCCTGTATACTGGTGCACGTGACAGGCTTCCGGCTGCTGGAGTCTGCCTGTATACTGGTGCACGTGACAGGCTCCCGGCTGCTGGAGTCTGCCTGTATACTGGTGCACGTGACAGGCTCCCGGCCTCTGGAGTCTGCTTGTATACTGGCGCACGTGACAGGCTCCCAGCTGCTGGAGTCTGCCTGTATACTGGTGCACGTGACAGGCTCCCGGCTGCTGGAGTCTGCCTGTATACTGGTGCACGTGACAGGCCCCCGGCTGCTGGAGTCTGCCTGTATACTGGTGCACGTGACAGGCTCCCGGCTGCTGGAGTCTGCCTGTATACTGGTGCACATGAAAGCCTCCCGGCTGCTGGAGTCTGCCTGTATACTGGTGCATGTGACAGGCTCCCGGCTGCTGGAGTCTGCCTGTATACTGGCGCACGTGACAGGCTGGAGTTTGCCTGTATACTGGCGCACTTGACAGGCTTGCAGCTGCCGGAGTCTGCTTGTATACTGGAGCACGTGACAGGCTCCCAGCTGCTGGAGTCTGCCTGTATACTGGTGCACGGCCCGAGTCTGCCTGTATATTGGTGCACATGACAGGCTCCCAGCTGCCGGAGTCTGCCTGTATATTGGTGCACGTGACAGGCTCCCAGCCGCTGGAGTCTGCCTGTATACTGGTGCACGTGACAGGCTCCCAGCTGCCGGAGTTTGCCTGTATACTGGAGCACGCTACAGGCTCCCGGCTGCCGGAGTCTGCCTGTATACTGGAGCACAGGACAGGCTCCTGGCCGCCGGAGCCTGCCTGGACACTGGTGCACGTGACAGGCTTCCAGCTGCCGGAGTCTGCCTGTATACTGGTGCATGTGACAGGCTCCCAGCTGCCGGAGTCTGCCTGTATACTGTAGCACGTGACAGGCTCCCGGCCGCCGGAGTCTGCCTGTATACTGGTGCAAGTGACAGGCTCCCAGCTGCTGGAGTCTGCCTGTATACTGGTGCACGTGACAGGCTCTCAGCTGCTGGAGTCTGCCTGTATACTGGTGCACGTGACAGGTTCCCAGCTGCCGGAGTCTGCCTGTATACTGGTGCACGTGACAGGCTCCCAGCTGCCGGAGTCTGCCTGTATACTGGTGCACGTGACAGGCTCCCCGCTGCTGGAGTCTGCCTGTACTGGTGCACGTGACAGGCTCCCGGCCTCTGGAGTCTGCCTGTATACTGGTGCACGTGACAGGCTCACAGCTGCTGGAGTCTGCCTGTACTGGTGCACGTGACAGGCTCCCAGCTGCCGGAGTCTGCCTGTATACCGTAGCACGTGACAGGCTCCCGGCCGCCGGAGTCTGCCTGTATACTGGTGCAAGTGACAGGCTCCCAGCTGCTGGAGTCTGCCTGTATACTGGTGCACGTGACAGGCTCCCAGCTGCCGGAGTCTGCCTGTATACTGGTGCACATGACAGGCTCCCAGCTGCCGGAGTCTGCCTGTATATTGGTGCACGTGACAGGCTCCCAGCTGCTGGAGTCTGCCTGTAATACTGGAGCACGTGACAGGCTCCTGGCTGCCGGAGTCTGCCTGTAATACTGGAGCACGTGACAGGCTCCTGGCTGCCGGAGTCTGCCTGTATACTGGTGCACGTGACAGGCTCATGGCCACCGGAGTCTGCCTGTATACTGGCGCATGTGACAGGCTCCCAGCTGCCGGAGTCTGCCTGTATACTGGTGCACGTGACAGGCTCCCGGCTGCCGGAGTCTGCCTGTATACTGGAGCACGTGACAGGCTCATGGCCGCCGGAGTCTGCCTGTATACTGGCGCATGTGACAGGCTCCCAGCTGCCGGAGTCTGCCTGTATACTGGTGCACGTGACAGGCTCCCAGCTGCTGGAGTCTGCCTCTAATACTGGTGCACGTGACAGGCTCCTGGCTGCCGGAGTCTGCCTGTATACTGGAGCATGTTACAGGCTCCCGGCTGCCGGAGTCTGCCTGTATACTGGAGCACAGGACAGGCTCCCGGCCGCCGGAGTCTGCCCGGATACTGGTGCACGTGACAGGCTACCAGCTGCCGGAGTCTGCCTGTATACTGGAGTATGTGACAGGCTCCCGGACGCTGGAGTCTGCCTGTATACTGGAGCACGTGACAGGCTCCCGGCTGCCTGAAACTGCCTGTATACTGGAGCACAGGACAGGCTCCCGGCCGCCGGAGTCTGCATGGACACTGGTGCACGTGACAGGCTTCCAGCTGCCGGAGTCTGCCTGTATACTGGCGCATGTGACAGGCTCCCAGCTGCCGGAGTCTGCCTGTATACTGTAGCACGTAACAGGCTCCCGGCCGCCGGAGTCTGCCTGTATACTGGTGCAAGTGACAGGCTCCCAGCTGCTGGAGTCTGCCTGTATACTGGTGCACGTGACAGGCTCCCAGCTGCCGGAGTCTGCCTGTATACTGGTGCACGTGACAGGCTCCCAGCTGCTGCAGTCTGCCTGTACTGGTGCACGTGACAGGCTCCTGGCTGCTGGAGTCTGCCTGTATACTGGTGCACGTGACAGGCTCCCGGCTGCTGGAGTCTGCCTGTACTGGTGCACGTGACAGGCTCCCAGCTGCTGGAGTCTGCCTGTACTGGTACACGTGACAGGCTCCCGGCTGCTGGAGTCTGCCTGTATACTGGTGCACGTGACAGGCTCCCGGCTGCTGGAGTCTGCCTGTATACTGGAGCACGTGACAGGCTCCCAGCTGCTGGAGTCTGCCTGTACTGGTGCACGTGACAGGCTCCTGGCTGCTGGAGTCTGCCTGTATACTGGTGCACGTGACAGGCTCCCGGCTGCTGGAGTCTGCCTGTACTGGTGCACGTGACAGGCTCCCAGCTGCTGGAGTCTGCCTGTACTGGTACACGTGACAGGCTCCCGGCTGCTGGAGTCTGCCTGTATACTGGTGCACGTGACAGGCTCCCGGCTGCTGGAGTCTGCCTGTATACTGGTGCACGTGACAGGCTCCTGGCTGCCGGAGTCTGCCTGTATACTGGTGCATGTGACAGGTTCCCAGCTGCCGTAGTCTGCCTGTATACTGGTGCATGTGACAGGCTCCCGGCTGCCGGAGTCTGCCTGTATACTGGAGCACGTGACAGGTTCCTGGCCTCCAGAGTCTGCCTGTATACTGGAGCACGTGACAGGTTCCTGGCCTCCAGAGTCTGCCTGTATACTGGTGCATGTGACAGGTTCCTGGCTGCCGGAGTCTGCCTGTATACTGGTGCACGTGACAGGTTCCTGGCTGCTGGAGTCTGCCTGTATACTGGTGCACGTGACAGGCTCCCAGCTGCCGGAGTCTGCCTGTATACTGGTGCATGTGACAGGTTCCCGCCCCCGGAGTCTGCCTGTATACTGGTGCATGTGACAGGCTCCCGGCTGCCAGAGTCTGCCTGTATACTGGAGCACGTGACAGGCTCCCGGCTGCCGGAGTCTGCCTGTATACTGGAGCACGTGACAGGCTCCCGGCTGCTGGAGTCTGCCTGTATACTGGTGCACGTGACAGGTTCCCGGCCCCCGGAGTCTGCCTGTATACTGGTGCATGTGACAGGTTCCTGGCCTCCAGAGTCTGCCTGTACACTGGTGCACGTGACAGGCTTCCAGCTGCCGGAGTCTGCCTGTATACTGGCGCATGTGACAGGCTCCCAGCTGCCGGAGTCTGCCTGTATACTGTAGCACGTAACAGGCTCCCGGCCGCTGGAGTCTGCCTGTATACTGGTGCAAGTGACAGGCTCCCAGCTGCTGGAGTCTGCCTGTATACTGGTGCACGTGACAGGCTCCCAGCTGCCGGAGTCTGCCTGTATACTGGTGCACGTGACAGGTTCCTGGCTGCTGGAGTCTGCCTGTATACTGGTGCACGTGACAGGCTCCCAGCTGCCGGAGTCTGCCTGTATACTGGTGCACGTGACAGGCTCCCAGCTGCCGGAGTCTGCCTGTATACTGGTGCACGTGACAGGCTCCCAGCTGCTGGAGTCTGCCTGTACTGGTGCACGTGACAGGCTCCTGGCTGCTGGAGTCTGCCTGTATACTGGTGCACGTGACAGGCTCCCGGCTGCTGGAGTCTGCCTGTACTGGTGCACGTGACAGGCTCCCAGCTGCTGGAGTCTGCCTGTACTGGTACACGTGACAGGCTCCCGGCTGCTGGAGTCTGCCTGTATACTGGTGCACGTGACAGGCTCCCGGCTGCTGGAGTCTGCCTGTATACTGGAGCACGTGACAGGCTCCCAGCTGCTGGAGTCTGCCTGTATACTGTTGCATGGCCCGAGTCTGCCTGTATATTGGTGCACGTGACAGGCTCCCAGCTGCCGGAGTCTGCCTGTATAATGGAGCACGTGACAGGCTCCCGGCCACCGGAGTCTGCCTGTATACTGGTGCACGTGACAGGCTCCTGGCTGCTGGAGTCTGCCTGTATACTGTTGCATGGCCCGAGTCTGCCTGTATATTGGTGCACGTGACAGGCTCCCAGCTGCCGGAGTCTGCCTGTATAATGGAGCACGTGACAGGCTCCCGGCCACCGGAGTCTGCCTGTATACTGGTGCATGTGACAGGTTCCCAGCTGCCGGAGTCTGCCTGTATACTGGTGCATGTGACAGGCTCCCGGCTGCCGGAGTCTGCCTGTATACTGGAGCACGTGACAGGTTCCTGGCCTCCAGAGTCTGCCTGTATACTGGAGCACGTGACAGGTTCCTGGCCTCCAGAGTCTGCCTGTATACTGGTGCATGTGACAGGTTCCTGGCTGCCGGAGTCTGCCTGTATACTGGTGCACGTGACAGGTTCCTGGCTGCTGGAGTCTGCCTGTATACTGGTGCACGTGACAGGCTCCCAGCTGCCGGAGTCTGCCTGTATACTGGTGCATGTGACAGGTTCCCGCCCCCGGAGTCTGCCTGTATACTGGTGCATGTGACAGGCTCCCGGCTGCCAGAGTCTGCCTGTATACTGGAGCACGTGACAGGCTCCCGGCTGCCGGAGTCTGCCTGTATACTGGAGCACGTGACAGGCTCCCGGCTGCTGGAGTCTGCCTGTATACTGGTGCACGTGACAGGCTCCCGGCCCCCGGAGTCTGCCTGTATACTGGTGCATGTGACAGGTTCCTGGCCTCCAGAGTCTGCCTGTATACTGGTGCATGTGACAGGTTCCTGGCTGCCGGAGTTTGCCCATATACTGGGGTACGTGACAGGCTAGTCTTTCGTGTGCCACCCTGTACAAGCTGGGCTGATCACAAGTGCAACATATTCGATACAAATGATCCCAAACATTGGCTATAATAAATAAACACTTGTATCTTTTTGCTACATATTCTGGTCTCTTCTGCTTGTGGATGAAGACTTTTGTTTTCTTGTTGCAGTTTTTCGCGGGTTTGACAAAGACAACGATAGTTACATTAGCGTGACAGAGTGGATTGAAGGGCTGTCGGTGTTCCTGCGGGGGACTCTGGATGAGAAGATAAAATGTGAGTAAAGGCAGAAGTAATCCTCGGCCGGGGCAGCACAGACATCGGCAGCCTGCAGACCTGCTAGATACGCCTTACCTAATATCAGAGGTTACAGGCATTCTGTAGGAACACTGCCCATAACCCCCCCCCCCCCCCCCCCCCCGTGTTACGATATGTACAGAGCAGGGTCGGGCTGAGGCGAGAGAGGCTCCAGCCTCAGGGCGCAGTGTAGGAGGGGGTCAGTAAAGGTGGCCATACATCAGGTGACTTGGCAGCCGATCGACCATCCAATTCAATTATAATAATTGAATCAGATGAAAATCAGAACCGCCAAGTGCATGCCTGATCGACAATGCGACCAATTTTGGGCCAAAATTAGTCGCATTAAGTGGTCGGACATGCTACAAGATGTCGAGCCATTGTGGTTAGTCGGATGTGCAACGGTAAAGGCGAGTAACATTGTGAACAATATCGCAGCGAGGAAACCCCCAACGCTGCCCCCCCAATGGTCAATATGCCTCCATTACCCCCCCCCCCCCCCCGTGCATTATACATTACCTGTCCACATCCGCTACTAGCTTCCTGATCTGTCCATACACGTGCCCCACATGGTTGCCGGCGTTCATGTGTGCGCGTATGTGTTACACAAGCACCCACATCGCTCCGGCAACCAGGGCGAGCATGTGTATGGACGGATCCCGAGGCCAGCGGCAGATGCTGACAGGTTATGTATAGTGTAGTGGGCTCCGGGGAGGTACATTGACCGTTGGGGGACAGCGTTGGATTGGCGAGGCGGAGTCACAAGGCTAATTCCAGATCGATTTTAGCACAAAATTGATCAGAAATTGGTCTGTAGTGTATGGGCAGGCAACAGATCTTTCTCCAATCAGATTCGATCAGAGAGAGAGCTGTCTCTTGGTCAATCTGCCCATAAATCGTCTGATCGTCTCACAATCTAATCCTACCATAATATTCTTATGTATTTATATAGCACTGACAACTTCTGCAGCACTTTACAGAGTACATAGTCATGTCACTGACTGTCCTCAGAGGAGCTCACAATCTAATCCTACCATAGTCATCATAGTCTAATGTCCTGCCATATTATTATTGTGTATTTATATAGCATTGACATCTGCAGCACTTTACAGAGTACATAGCCATGTCACTGACTATCCTAAGTGGAGCTCACAAACTTATCCTACCATAGTTATATGTCCCACCATATTATTATTATGTGTTTATATAGAACTGACAACTTCTGCAGCACATTACAGAGTACATAGTCATGTCACTTACTGTCCTCAGAGGAGCTCACAATCTAACCCTACCATAGTCATAGTCTTATATTCATTTTTACAGGCATGTCTGATATAAGCCTGGAGGACTAACCCAGATGCATTTCTACTTTTGTCTGGAGTTACGTCTGCTTTTTTTTATAGATTGCTTTGAGGTATATGACCTGAACAGCGATGGCTACATTTCCAGAGAGGAGATGTTTCATATGCTGAAAAACAGTCTTCTCAAGCAACCGACAGAGGAGGATCCAGATGAGGGGATAAAGGACCTTGTGGAGATAACGCTAAAAAAGATGGTAAGCAGTTGGTCCTCTTTCACATTGCGTTCTGATCATATTCGCGTTGGACGTTTTTTGAAGCAATTTTTTCCCCTTCCCTGCCATTTCTGTTCGTTGGACATTTTTGGTAAGCGTTTTTGCAGAGCGATTCCGTATTTAACTTCCTGACCTCAGTCAGGAAGTGAACTCTTTGATCCAGAAAAGAATAAATACAATGTATTTATTCTTAAAAACGCAATCGATGTGCAGAGCGATTTTGTGAGCGTTTTGCGCTTTTCCTATACCTTCCATTGTAGCAAAATTGCCCCGAAAATCGGATCGCCCTAATCTGAACTAGCGCATAGGATAACATAATGTACGCGCTTTCAGGACGATTTTGAAAAATCGCAGGCGCTTAAAAAAAATCCAAAACCGCCTCCAGTGTGAACGAGCTCTCAAAAAGTCTAGATACATTCTAAAAAATGTGCAGTTTCTACTCATACAAGTCAGTGCTTTATGTAAGGCCCAAATGCTTGTTCCTACCGTGCAGTAAGAAAAACAAACTGCCTGATATGCAGGAATATCAGCTATTGAATGAATAATGTCATCTACAGAGTACACTGAATATTTCATATTGCTGACTGTCCTCAGAGGAGCTCACAATCGAATGTCTCTAACATACTCCTAGTCTAATATCCCTACTATACATGAAGTCTGATTTGGGCTAGATTTGGGCGCAACCAGCGCCGCCATAGACTGTAATGGGAATCAGTCTATAGCGGGGCTCAGTGAGTAACGTCGGCTCCGTCAGAAGACAGACCCGAAGTTGCTTAACCCTCCTGGCGGTTTGCAAAAAAATCGCCAGGGGGCAGCAAATCTTTTTTTTTAAATTTTTTTTTTTTTTTTTTCATGTAGCGAGACAAAGTCTCGCTACATGATAGCCGCTGCTCAGCGGCATCCCCCCAGCCCCTCCGATCGCCGCCGGCGATCGGAGATCCGGAGATCCCGTTGAAAGAACGGGATCTCCTGGAGGGCTTCCCCCGTCGCCATGGCGACGGGCGGGATGACGTCACCGACGTCATCGACGTCGTGACGTCAGAGGGGACTCCGATCTGCCCCATAGCGCTGCCTGGCACTGATTGGCCAGGCAGCGCACGGGGTCTGGGGGGGGGGGGGCGGCCGCGGCGAGAGGAATTGCGGCGGATCGGCGGGTAGCGACGGCGATCGGGCACTGCACGCAGCTAGCAAAGTGCTAGCTGCGTGCAGCAAAAAAAAAATTATGCAAATCGGCCCAGCGGGGCCTGAGCGGTGCCTTCCGGCGGCATAGCCCGAACTCAGTTCGGGCTTACCGCCAGGAAGGTTAAAAACATAATAATTCGGCCTGGAAGCCGAATTATTTCATTCCCCCACTATCCATGGCGGCCTGGAGGGGGAATAGTAATTAACACGACCGGGACTTGTGCAGCAGCAGGATCAGCCATATATCGGCTGTATCCTGCGCCCAAGTCTCCCGGCGCCGATTTCAAATGTACTCGATTTGGGAGGAGCCAGACAACCTAACATTATGCTTTCTGGATGCGAGAACAAACCATAGTGCATGGAGGAAACCCATGCAAACCTTGGCTGTGGATTAAAGGGGAACTGAAGAGAGAGGTATATGGAGGCTGCTATGTTTATTTCGTTTTAAGCAATACCAGTTGCCTGGCAGCCCTGCTGATCTTCTGCCTCTAATACTATTAGCCATAGCCCCTGAACAAGCATGCAGCAGATCAGGTGTTTCAGACTTTAAAGTCAGATCTGACAAGACTAGCTGCATGCTTGTTTCTGGTGTTATTCAGATACTACTGCAGAGAAATAGACCAGCAAGGCTGCCAGGCAACTGGTATTGATTAAAAGGAAATAAATATGGCAGCCTCCGTATACCTCTCACTTCAGTTCCCCTTTAAACCCGGAACACCGGTGCTATTGATGGTAGAGCTGCCTAATAGGCAGCCTTACTACCCAAGCAACAATCACTGGTATTACAAATGAGACTTAAAGGGAACTTGAAGTGAAAGGGATATGGAGGCTGCCATATTTATTTCCTTTTAAAGGGAACCAGAGAGGAAGCACCCTTGTGTATTTTACCATGTATATCAGTAAGAACATTAGAGAAAACACTTACCATGCTCTCTGTTTCCTCCTCACTGCTAAAAGTGTCTGTTAACAGCAGTCACAAGAATCCCAGACTGAGCAATTAAATCTGGCTTTGCTGGGAATGATTATTGCTGAGTCATTATAGCAAAGCCACAAGGGGGCAGGCTTGGGCTTGAAATAACACCACAGAAGACAGACTTAGCTATAATCTTTCTGTAGCAAAGCTAGACGGAGCAGCCTGACTTCTCAGTCGGGGATTCTTATCAGACGTGATAACAGTCAGATTACACAGAGAACAATGAAACAAAGAGCAGATTAGGTGTTTACTGTCATGTTCCCACTGATATATAAGGTAAAATACAAGAGGGTGCTTCATCTCTGGTTCTCTTTAAGCACAGCCCACATCCAGCTAAAACTTTAAATGAGTCATCAGGGAAACTTAATAAAATAAGTGATACTTACCGGGGGCTTCCTCCAGCCCCAAGCTCCCAGCACGTCCCTCGCCGCAGCTCTGCCCGCAGCCGTTCGCCCTAGCTCCGTTCCAGTCCTCGGCGATGACGTCAGGGCGACCTCCAGGTCAGCCTGTAGTGCGCCTGTGCGATCGGCGCTGTCAATCACCGCCACGTGGGCCGGAGTGCACTGCACAGGCACAGTAGTTCTGCCTGCGCAGTCTGCACCGGCCCACGTGGCGGTGATTGACAGCGCCGATCGCAGAGGCGCAGTACAGGCTGACCTGGAGGTCGCCCTGACGTCATCGCCGAGGACTGGAACGGAGCTAGGGCGAACGGCTGACTGCAGAGCTGCAGCAAGGGACGTGCTGGGAGCTTGGGGCTGGAGGAAGCCCCCGGTAAGTACCACTTATTTTATTAATTTTTACCCTGATGACTCCTTTAACTTTATTGCAAAATGTATGAAGCCAGTAGCAGGTAACAGTACCACATATGATAGAAAGAGGTGCAGGCAGTGGGAAGGCCAACAGCTGTTTTGTGTCATCTGTATATATAGCGCTTCGTCAGGTCAAGATGGCAGCCACCATATCACTCTCACTTCACACTTTAAAGGACCACTGTTTCAAAAAAGTGTAAAATTTAAAATAAACGTAAACACATACAAATAAGAAGTGCATTCTTCTGAGTAAAATGAGCCATAAATTACTTTTCTCCTATGTTGCTGTCACTTACAGTAGGTAGTAGAAATCTGACAGAAGTGACAGGTTTTGGACCAGCTCATTTCCTCATGAGGGATTTTCAGCATGGTCTTTATACATTATAAAGATACTCCCTGAAAAGGATTTATACAAATATGCTAGCCAGCCTCCCTGCTTGGTACATACTTTTTTGGCAGTTAGATGGAGCAACTGCCATGTATTGAGTGCTTTTGAAAATAAAGAAAACACTAAGAATCCCCCGTGAGGAGATGAGCTGGTCTAAAATCTGTCAATTTTGTCAGATTTCTACTACCTACTGTAAGTCACAACAACATAGGAGAAAAGTAATTTTATTCTGTGAAAAATGTACTTCTTATTTTTATACATTTACATGTACTTTAAATGTTATGATTTTCTTGATCATTTAACAGATCAGAATCTAAGAAAAAAAAAAAAAAGAATCCAATAAAAACATCAGTTCCTTTCGTTAAATCAGAAAAATGAGAACTTTACAGCATCTCCACCTTTTCCTCTCAGGAATAACATGGCAACCCCCAGTGTAATGAAGGACGATATCTGCTGGGCTCTGATTCTTTGATTGGCTTTAAGTATATGTAAATGTTTTCCCTTTCCCACAGGACCATGATCATGATAGCAAGTTGTCTTACGCAGACTTCGAAAAGGCCGTCCGGGAGGAGAACCTTCTTCTGGAAGCCTTTGGGCCCTGCCTGCCAGACGCTAAGGTGAGATTCACCAGCAACACGTATGGCATGAAAGGGAGTCTGCAATACTGGTTTAACCACCTCATGCCACAGGCTGAAGGGTTGAAACACTCGTATAGGTTCACATGCTCCCTTGGCGCAAACGCACTTTGAAGAAACGTCCATTCTGCCTAACGTCCTATTTCCACTAAAGGTGTACAAATAGTAAATTTATAAATGTCCACTTTGCAGGAAGTGGTTAAAAGTAGTCCAGATAGGCCAAAAAAGTACCCCTGCCTACCTGGGGTTTCTACCAGTCTCCTGCACCCCTGCTGTCACTGTACGATGCTCCAGTCCCCACAGTACCTCTAACTACCTGGGGTTTCTACCAGTCTCCTGCACCCCTGCTGTCACCGTACGATGCTCCAGTCCCCACAGTACCTCTAACTACCTGGGGTTTCTACCAGTCTCCTGCACCCCTGCTGTCACCGTACGATGCTCCAGTCCCTCACAGTACCTCTGCCTACCTGGGGTTTCTGCCAGTCTCCTGCACCCCTGCTGTCACCGTACGATGCTCCAGTCCCTCACAGTACCTCTGCCTACCTGGGGTTTCTGCCAGTCTCCTGCACCCCTGCTGTCACCGTACGATGCTCCAGTCCCTCACAGTACCTCTGCCTACCTGGGGTTTCTACCAGTCTCCTGCCCCCCCCTGCTGTCACCGTACGATGCTCCAGTCCCCACAGTACCTCTGCCTACCTGGGGTTTCTACCAGTCTTCTGCCCCCCTTCCCCCGGCTGTCACTGTACGATGCTCCAGTCCCCCACAGCGCCCATCTTTCAGCCAGGTGACTGGGCGAGTCGCGGCCACTGTGTATGTGCGGCCGTGTGCGTCCTCAATCATGCTTTTTTTTTGTTCGATTTAGGTTCCCTTTAAAAGGAAACTCCAGGTGAAAGGAATATGGAGGCTGACATATTTATTTCATTTTAAACAATACCAACTGTCCTGCTGATCTCTTTGGCTGCATCACACCTGAAACAAACACGCAGCTAATCCAGTC
Source organism: Hyperolius riggenbachi (assembly GCF_040937935.1). Classification (NCBI taxonomy): domain Eukaryota; kingdom Metazoa; phylum Chordata; class Amphibia; order Anura; family Hyperoliidae; genus Hyperolius; species Hyperolius riggenbachi. Next base: position 28,727,281 of record NC_090650.1, on the reverse strand, counting down.
AGATTATTGTCAGAAACATCTGATCTGCATGCTTGTTCAGGGGCTATGGCTAAAAGTATCAGATGATCAGAAGGACAGCCAGGCAATGTGCATTGTTTAACCTCTTGACGACCAGCTAACGCCGATTGGTGTAAACTGGTTGTCTGAGGGTTTCCATGGAAACGGCCGCTCCATGTCAGTTCATGGAGGGTGTCTCCGTGAACAGCCGGAGAGCCGCCGATCGCGGCTCGCCGGCAAAATGTAAACACGCGGGGAAGAAATCCCCGCTGTTTACATCATACGGCGCTGTTGCGCAGCAGCGCCGTGACGTAGATTGGCGATCCCCGGCCTCTGATTGGCCGGGGATCGCCGGCATCTGATAGGCAGAAGCCTATCCTATCAGGCGCAGGATGGATATCCGTCCTGCGCCGCTCAGAGGGGAAGGGAGAAAGAGGGAGCGGGCGAGACGGAGGAGAACGCTGCGGAGGGGGGCTTTGAAGAGCTCCCCCCGCTAAGCAAATGCAGCCGGCGGCGATCAGACCCCCCCAGCAGGACATCCCCCTAGTGGGGAAAAAAGGGGGGGGGGGGGTAGTCTGATCTCCCTGGCTCACTCCTGATCGGTGCTGCGGGCTGTAGAGCCCACGCAGCATCGATCACTGAAAAATCCCCTGGTCGTCAAGTGGTTAAAATTAAACATGTTGGCCTCCATATCCTTATCACTTTAGGTGTGCTTTAAAGAAAACCTGTAATTAAGAAAAAGTCCCCCGGGGGGTACTTACCTAGTGAGGGGGAAGCCTCTGGGTTCTAACGAGGCTTCCCCCGTTCTTCTCTGTCCCGCCGTTGTCCAGCTGCAGCCCCCCGAAGTGCGACAATGTAAATATTTACCTCCCGGGATCCAGCACAGGCGTACTAGCGGATTTCCCTTCGGGTAAGGCGGAAGAAGCGGAACCCGATCGATCCGCTGTACTGCGCAAGCGTGAGTCCATTAGCGCCTGTGCAGTGGAGTGGATATGATCAGGTTCGGCTATTTCCGCCTCACCCGAAGGAAGAGCCGCCCGCTACTGTGCCTGTGCTGGGTCCCGGCAAGGTAAATAAATTGGTGCTTGTCAGGGGAGAATTGCGGGACGCTTCGGGGAGCCAGCGCTGGACTGGCTGCAGCTACAGGGGAGGGGGAAGCCTCATTGGGACCCTGAGGCTTCCCCCTACCGAGGGGAGTACCCCCTAGGGAATTTTTATTTTAGTACAGGTTTTCTATAAAGTACCGGAGTCGTATATAAAAGGATCCTCCACTTTTATCAAACATTTATCCTTCTGACTACTCTTGCTTGCTCATTCATTTAGCTGCATGATTATCTGCTCCCAGGTATAATTCAGCTGCACATGATCACACAGAGCCCAATCCATTCATTTTCTGCCCTCTTGACTAAGAATCTAGTGTATGTACTCACCTGTCTCGTAACATCGTGTATCGATTGGCCACAGCGGAGGGAATTACACCGTGGGGCAGACTGAGGCCTCACTAGGACGATTGCCAATAGATTTCAGACATCTGTCTGCAGTGAGTGGGCAGGTAATGGATCATACTCTGATCAGAGGGAAATATATCTGATGGTCGATCAGATGCCCATCAACTCATGAATGGCGACTTTTACCCTCCCGTGAGCTTAAACCTTAGGAAGGAATTATAGATTATACATTTCATCCTGGTATTGGTGTTACTGCCATACCCCCCTGCGTGTGTTGTATCAGTTACTAAGGAGCGTAACTAAGGAGCATTAAGAGTAAGGAAACCTATGCTTTACCACTATGCAATGTACGGTACTTATAGAGGTGTTCACTACCAGCACAGCACCAATGCAAAGCTAATAAGATGGATGAAGGAAGGCCCATGGTGGGCTCCTCTGGTCCCGGGGCCCTGGTGCTTTCGCAATCTCTTCATCCCCTATTGCTACGCTGACTCCTCTCAGTTCGATTTACTGAAGCTTTGCTGTAGATTTATTCCGGTGTCTAATTTTCAGTTATATGTGGTGTCCAATCTCCGTAAAGGGGCATTATGGCGAAAAATTGTAACATTTAAAACAAACAAATAAGTAAGTTTTTTTTTCCAGAGTAAGAGGAGCCATAAATTACTTTTCTCCTATGTTGCTGTCACTTACAGTAGGTAGTAGAAATCTGACAGAAGCGACAGGTTTTGGACTAGTCCATCTCTTCATGGGGGATTCTCAGGGTTTTTTTTATTTTCAAAAGCACTTTGAAAATGGCAGTCTCTCTGTCCATCTGCCAAAAAACTGTGTAGCGAGCAGGGAGGCTGGCGAGCATCATCGTTTAAATCCTTTTTAGGGAATATCTTTATAAAAAATAAAAGCCTTGCTGAGAATCTCCCATGAAGAGATGGACTAGTCCAAAACCTGTCACTTCTGTCAGATTTCTACTACCTACTATAAGTGACAGCAACATAGGAGAAAGGTAATTTATGGCTCATTTTAGTCTGGAAAAAAAAAAAAAGTACTTATTTGTCTATGCACATATTTTAAATTTTACAATGTTTCGCCATAGTGCCCCTTTAAAGGGACACTGAGCAGTGCGATAAAAAGGAAATCTGGACTTACCTGGGGCGTCCTATAGCCCCCCGTAGCATGCGAGGTCCCCCAGCATCTTCTTGGTCCCTTCCATGGTCCCGCTGGTGGCTCCGGTAATCCGGTGACTTTGGCTAAAGTGGGTGGCCCCGGCCGTAAATATCCTGTGCAAGGCGCTTACAGCGACCAGCGTGAGGACTTGCAACTTTAGCTGAAGTCGCCGGGTTACCAGAGCCGCCAGTGGGACCACGGATGGGTCTAAGGGGGGGGGGGGGGGGGGGGGGCTAGAGGAAGCCCCAGGTAAGAGATCTCCTTTTATCGCACTGCTCAGGGTTCCTCTAATCACCATTGCCAGGTGTGATTTACTGTTCGTTCTGACCCAGAGAGGGAAGTAAATTGAGCCTATCAAAGCCTCTAGCTGCCTAGTTACTTTCTCCACATGAATGAGTGGAAATTTGTATGTTAAAAGTTCTCCCTGTTCATTCCTCATAACGCTGTGTTTTCTTGTTGCAGAGCATCATGGCGTTTGAGAGACAAGCATTTGCAGAACCCACCGAGTCATAAATATTCACACATCTGATGTTTTATTTTGTATCACATGATGTACTGTGCATAGTCTGTGAGGCTGGCGGTCACTCCACCAAACACTGGTGACCTAATGTTTGGAAAGTGGGTGGTGTCATGCTGATCCTCAGCCTCCCATACCTGTCAAATTATTGACTGGAAAAAGGACACAGATCCGGTATTATGTAAAGATGGTCAGTGAGATACCAATAATGCTGGCTTGCATGCAAATTGTATGCAGCTTGGAAATGTGCCAATCAAATGGTCTTTCTGTGGATTTTGGATTGGCCCAGTTCCAGGCTTCAGGAGAACAGAGGCGCCAAGAGGATAAAAGGAAGCTAAATGAGCTTAAAAACCAAATTCTTGGTAAATAAAAGGTAGTGGTGGACTTACCTCCTCCAAGTAGACACACAACAACTGTAGTAAAAAAACAGTCAATTATGTTTTTTATAAACTCAAAATATGCAACGCGTTTCGCAGGTTTGATCCCGCTTCATTAGGCAATAACAACGGAGCAATAGCATATGTGGTCAGTAGAAGAGCCAGGCACACTAGAATTTGTTTTTTAAGCTCATTTAGCTTCCTTTTATCCTCTTGGTGTCTCTGTTCTCCTGCATAATATTGAGTCCACCCTGGGTGGAGGGTTGAACCCCCTTTTTTTCATCTACAGAGCGACTTATTCCTGAGTGGGGTCAGGAAAATCTCCCCACCTGCCTTTACAGTGGTTGCCTAATGGTAACCCTGGTTTGTGAGTATTAATATTTACTCTATCTAGTAACCATTTACCAGTACATATTACACTATTGGGGCTCTTGGTGTTCCTTGTTTTTATCAGTTCCAGGCTGCTTACAATTTGCATGCATGCCAGAAGTATCAGCATCCCATGCACCATCTCTAGTGTTGTGACTTGGCTCCAGTGTCCACTAGCCGGCGTGTGTCTTGCAGGACACAGGCATCCAGATCACCTAGCTGTGCCATGCAGAGCTATGGGATTCGGGTGCGAGCTGCAGAAATCTCTAGCATGCCTTCTACAGATTCACAACTACATGCGATCTGGACGGCAAGTCATTGACCACACAGGCAGCATTTGCGAGGAAACGCAGCAGATTCAGGCCAAATTCAGCCATATTGGAAACGGGCCCTTAAAGAGACTCTGTAACCTCAAAAACATCCCCTGGGGGGTACTCACCTCGGGTGGGGGAAGCCTCCGGATCCTAATGAAGCTTCCCACGCCGTCCTCTGTCCCACGGGGGTCTCGCTGCAGCCCTCCGAACAGCCGGCGACAGAGCCGACTGTCAGTTCAATATTTACCTTTGGGAAAAAAAGCAGACAGGGAAAAAGATAAGGAGTCGGCACTACAACTCTCTCTGCATGCAGGAGGGAAGTGGCAGGAGGCACAGCCTTCTTACCCTTTGGTATGGACAGCGTGCTCAGGCTTGGATATGTGTAGGAATGGCGTAGTGAGGACAAAGAAGATAAGTCGGCACTTGCTGTAGCTTTTCATTTATTCCAAAGGTGGTGACACATCATATAATGCAGAGTATCAAAAATGGACATACCATGTGAAGAGGCCGTACGGTGGTGGTGGGTGCTGGGCCAGGGAAGCCTGTGGCTGCTTTCCGCTCTGAACTACACAGAAATACCCGGTCTCAGTCGGGTCCACTCTACTGCGCAGGCACCGGAAACTTGCGCCTGCGCAGTAGAGCAGACCCGACGGCGATCGGGTATTTCCGTGTAGTTCGGAGCCGACAGCCGTCAGAGAGCCTGCCCAGGAGCCAGGAAGGTAAATAATGACGTCATCTTGTACGGAGGGCTGCAGCAAGACCCCCGTGTGACAGAGGACGGCGTGGGAAGCCTCATTAGGATCCGGAGGCTTCCCCCACCCGAGGTAAGTACCCCCCAGGGGATCTTTTGATGTTACAGATCCTCTTTAAAGGATATTCGAGGTGAAAATAAATTATTGAGCTACACAATTGTATTTATCCTCCACCTCCTAAAAATGACTTTTTTTTTAGCTATTCCACAGTTTCTTTTTTATATTTAAATCTACTTATTAAGTTTTTTACTGCTTCATGACCTTTTCTTAATGACACATTCATTGAAGTATGCCAGAGCTAAAATCAATGAACTATTGATCCTTTTTAGCCCTTTCCCGCTCTTAAAAGCCATTTTTTGCTTTATGGTTGTAATTCCTCACTAGTGAGGGTTACACTGTAGTCTGACCTGGACACTTCCATACCTCATTTGTAACTGTATCAGGCAGAGAAAGGAAAATAGGAACACAGCCTAGTTATTTGTGTGCTTGGCACTGTACATACACATGTCTATCTCATCATGTCACCTTGGGTATCCTTTAAAGCAGGTGTCTCAAACTCAAATTACCTGGGGGGCCGCAGGAGGCTAAGTCAGGATGAGGCTGGGCCGCATAAGGAATTTCACAATCGCGGCGCATCGTCGCCTCTGCCCACCCCTCTCTCTTTCTTCACAGAGAGGGGCGGGGAGAGGCGGCAATCCATGTGGCGATTGACGTGAGGAGGGGCAGAGCTGAAGCTGAAAGCTCTGCCCCTTCCAGGAAATGCCAGCGGATTGCCCCCTGGGCGATTTGGAGGCTCTGCAGCCCTCGTTTAGCGGCGGGGATGCGGCGGATTACTTGGGAGCACTGAAGTGAACTATAAGGAAGCTTTTGCTGGCGAGGGCCACAAAATATTGTATCGAGGGCCGCAAATGGCCCGTGGGCCGCGAGTTTGAGACCCCTGCTTTAAAGCAAACATGAAGTGATTTTTTTTCTTTCTTAAAGAGAACCCGAGGTGTGCTTAAAGAATGTTATCTGCATACAGAGGCTAGATCTGCCTATACAGCCCAGCCTCTGTTGCTATCCCAAACCCCACTAAGGTCCCCCTGCACTCTGCAATCCCTCATAAATCACAGCCGTGCTGTGAGGCTGTGTTTACATCTGTAGTGTCAGTCTCAGCTTCTCTCCCGCCTCCTGCATAGCTCTGGTCCCTGCCCCCGTCCCTTCCCTCCAATCAGCAGGGAGGGAAGGGATGCAGGCGGGGACTGGAGTTCTGCAGGAGGCGGGGAGAGCAGCAGACTGACACTATAGAGATAAACACAGCCAGCTCTGACAAGCTGTTTGTCAGCAGCGTGGCTGTGATTTATGAGGGATTGCAGAGTGCAGGGGGACCTTAGGGGGGTTTGGGATAGCAACAGAGGCTGGGCTGTATAGGCAGATCCAGCCTCTGTATGCAGATAATATTCTTCAAACCCACCTCGGGTTCTCTTTAAAGTATAATTTTAATTATCATGTACTCATTTGATGTTCTGCGGTATTCACCTAGCTAAACAAAGTCCCCTGAAATTGCCCTTATTCCCCTCAACCCACTTAGTCAAAGAATATGCAAACAGGAAGAGGCAGATAGTTCTGCCTCATGAATATCAATCTCCGCCCCCTTCTTAGCCAGTGACTGCAGCATGTGCCAGGCACAAATATGCTCCATGTTCCAGCAAATTTGACTGATACTTCAGTTACAATAATGGATGTGTCTAGGTGGTTCCTTTTAACACACCTTGGAGTTCCCCTTTAATGGAAAATCCCATCAAATTTGTTTTAATTTAAATTAACGTGAGAGACGCACACAAAATGTACAGCTTTTGTATAAAATATACAAGTATTTTAATGGCATCTGACATGTTTCTAAACAAATATTGTACACAAAGTCATATTTTCCTATAAAAATAAATAAACTGAGCCGGAGTTTGCTGTAGGATTTAAATTCTTCTTCTCTGCTTGGGGGGCGGAGCGGATGGCAGATCTGCAGCTGTGGGATCCGGGGCGGTGACTGCATGGGGTGCTGAAGCCTGAGAACACAAGGGGGGTGGTATTGTGAGCATCATAAAGAACTAGGTTAAAGAGGCCCTGTAGTGACATATAGTACAATGTAGTAATTTATTCAGGACACCCAGTTTTATGGTAATTATCCTGGTTTCAGCATCAGAAAACACTTCCTATAGGTCTGTTTGAGCCCCTTATAATATCCTGGTGGTTCTAGGTCACCCTGAGCCCCTTATAATATCCTGGTGGTTCTGGGTCACCCTGAGCCCCTTATAATATCCTGGTGGTTCTGGGTCTGTCTGAGCCCCTTATAATATCCTGGTGGTTCTGGGTCACTCTGAGCTCCTTATAATATCCTGGTGGTTCTGGGTCTGTTTGAGCCCCTTATAATATCCTGGTGGTTCTGGGTTACTCTGAGCCCCATATAATATCCTGGTGGTTCTGGGTCACTCTGAGCTCCTTATAATATCCTGGTGGTTCTGGGTCTGTTTGAGCCCCTTATAATATCCTGGTGGTTCTGGGTCACTCTGAGCCCCATATAATATCCTGGTGGTTCTGGGTCACTCTGAGCCCCATATAATATCCTGGTGGTTCTGGGTTACTCTGAGCCCCATATAATATCCTGGTGGTTCTGGGTCACTCTGAGCCCCATATAATATCCTGGTGGTTCTGGGTCACCCTTAGCCCCTTATAATATCCTGGTGGTTCTGGGCCTGTCTGAGCCCCATATAATATCCTGGTGGTTCTGGGTCACTCTGAGCTCCTTATAATATCCTGGTGGTTCTGGGTCACTCTGAGCTCCTTATAATATCCTGGTGGTTCTGGGTCACTCTGAGCTCCTTATAATATCCTGGTGGTTCTGGGTCTGTTTGAGCTCCTTATAATATCCTGGTGGTTCTGGGTCTGTCTGGGCCCCTTATAATATCCTGGTAGTTCTGGGTCTGTCTCGGCCCCATATAATATCCTGGTGGTTCTGGGTCTGTCTGGGCCCCATATAATATCCTGGTGGTTCTGGGTCTGTCTGGGCCCCATATAATATCCTGGTGGATCTGGGTCTGTCTGGGCCCCATACAATATCCTGGTGGTTCTGGGTCACCCTGAGCTATCTGAGTACTCTGGAATTAATTGAGATAACATTCCCTATTGGATGGAGAAGCAGTCATCTTAAAGTGAATTTATCCGCTGGATTTTCAGCAATTCGCCACAGTAAGTCCGCCCCAGTAAGTCCTCCGGTCTGGGCATACTGCGCATGCGCGGCCCGTGGTCAGGAGTGTTCTGTACTTGCACAGTACTACTCCACAGGCCATTCCTGGCGATGGGGGAAGTGCGCACGGCCGGACTGCGTCTGCGCCGACTGGCCTAGACTGGAGGACTTTTTGGGGCCAGTTACAGAGAAGATCCAGGAGTCGGAAGAGGACGAGGAAGCAATAAGCCGGGAGGAAGCCCCAGGTATGTATATTTTTCCCCCCACTGCCCATCTCAGGTACCCTTTAACTCCACCTTACACACAAGGAAGGGTGGCCATACACTTGTAGAAGTGGCCAACAGATAGCTTCTTTCTGATCAGACACAGATCTATCTGATCGAACCCCTCCACATACTGTACACAGATTTTTACACAATTTTAGTATGATATCAATTGAAAATCCGTGCACAGTGTCTGCCAGGTCTCCTCAGCTATGTTGTCGCCCAAGCCCCCCTCCCCAGGCTGTGCAGTGTAGGCAGCGTATACACTCACCTTTCCGCCTGTGCATGTCTTCTCTGCACCGCCAGTCTCTCCTCCCTGTCTCCTCTCTTCCAGGCACCTGTGTCATGTGACTAAACACTAGAGGCCAAACATTACAGGCACCTTGTGACCACTAGAGGCACCTGACGCTATACAGGAGCCCAGCAGCCGAGAGTAGACACGTGCTGGTGGACGAGTGTAAGCTGCGTTGTCTACATCAAATGTTGCAAAATGGAATGGCGCTAGCAACTTGCTCCTGACCCACCGCCAATCAAGCTAAAATCGATCAATCGGGTATTGTTTGCAGCATAGATTTTTAGCAGATTCAAACAAATGATTGGATATACCGGATATGGAAGGAAGAAAAAAAATAAAATTAATAGACAAATGTATGACTACCTTTGTTTTACAAAACCATCCAATCAGAGTGATCACAGGGGGTCACATGATCGGGAGCTGACATAGCGTTATTTGAATGGGTACAGGTTTGCTTTAAAGGGTGGCTGCACCTCTAAGTTATCCACTGCATTCCATGAGAGTTTAATTGCTGGCACTCCCTAACTGGGTGGTGCTGATCATTCAGGGTCAACACCGAGGGGGCTCAGCAACATCACCACTATGTCACCAGCACAAGCAAGCCCGCCAGTGCACAAACATGTGCTTTAGGCCTGGAACCCACTAGAGCGCTTTTTTGGAGCGTTTAGGGAGTGCTTTAAATCCCTAGCAATTTCCCTAAATGCTCTGCCAATGTATATAAATGTAACAAATTCCACAGTTGCGATTGCGATTAGCAGAATCGCAATCGCAGGACATGCTGCATTTTTGGAGTGTTTGCACTTCAATGTAAAGTATTGAAGCACTGGCAAATCACTCATGGCTACACGTAGCGATTTTAAATGACTACAAACTGTAAAATAAAATTTAAAAAGACCAATCAGAATAAAAAATTCGCTATTCACAAATCGCTATCACAATCGCTTTTTAAAACCGCTAGCAGAATAGCCGGAAAACGCTCATGAAATCGCTTACAAAACACTACTGGAATCCCCGCTGGATCTGACATAAGTGGCTGGTCCCGACTTGATGACGTCATCAAGGTGTGACCCAGAACTTAATGACAATGCGAGCGAGGATGCCAGCCACAGCAGAGGGGGCTACAGCTGCTCATTGCTGGAACCTGGGAGGTTAGTAAAGGCTGCTGGCATTTCAGGGGAAACCATGCTATACTGGGGATACGGCTGCCTCTCCCCCCCCCCCCCCCCCCCCCGCATGTAAAATGGCCTGGTCCTTAAGTTTGGGCAGCTGGTCCCCAAAGGGTTAAAGTATAACCTTTATTAGGTATGCGTTGAAATAGAAGTTATATACTAAATGTACATATTGAACCACTGCTAAGGTATCGCACACTGATGGTATTGCTTCTTTTCTACGGTCCTATCGTTCCCTGCTCTGCCTGGTTTGGCTGCAGCAGAGGGCCTCTAGAGACCACAGCAATGATCTGCCTGTCATCTCTGACAGGAGCCAAATGCAATTGTGATGTCTTTATGTCTATGGTGGGAGAATCTTGTTTTGCCCACAGCACACACACTGTCCTGACGAAGCCCTTTGTTTAAGGCAAAACATGTTAGGTTATAGTTGTGTATGTAAAGCATCTTGCACCCACTTGTACTGTCCTGTCCCATACGGCTATACTAAGATAGATGCCGGGGGAATTTAGGCATATCACCACCACAGTCTCTAGATACCCTCAGCAGTGACCAAACCAGGCAGAGCAGCGAAAGGGGGGCAGAATAAGAGAAGCACTACCGCTGCTGTGCACCTCTTTAACATCTCGTCCAATACATCTGTTGCATGATTTTCACCATTTGCACATTTCATAGATACCTTCAATTTCAACATTCTGTATAGAATATAAGGATACTGAATATCTTCCATACTTGCCTGTTTAAGCTTCCCTCTGATTAAGTCAGCGGAGAGGTTGAGAGAGGCGTCTTCCAAGTCTAATTTGGGGATTTCCGGCAGTTTTGGTCCAATAACAATCTCTGTTGATTCCGGGAGTGATAGAGCCAATGCCGTGCTCTCTTCCCTCCTCCTCTGCCTCTCCTGAAGCTGGGTTGTCCTCGGCATGAACCTAGTGGCTGTACCTACAACATGAGGTCTGTTTCCTGCCGGGCCGATTATCCTTTCCATGTGAGGAGTTCCATCCGTGGCTTTACTCCTGGACTCGCATGGCGAAGACTGTACAGGAGGGTAATAGTTCTGGTCATAGTCCCAGGCAGCAGGGGGCGGTAGAGCGTAAGAGGGAGGAGGAGGATTGCTGGGCTGTACAGGAGGGTAATAGTTCTGGTCATAGTCCCAGGCAGCAGGGGGCGGTAGAGCGTAAGATGGAGGAGGAGGGTTGCTGGGCTGTACAGGAAGGTAATAGTTCTGTTCATAGTCCCAGGCAGCAGGGGGCGGTAGAGGGTAGAAGGGAGGAGGAGGGATGCTGGGCTTTATGGTGGAGTCACAGGAGGAGGTAGCAGCGGAGTTCAGTTCAGAGTCTACGGAAATCACAGTGGGATTGTCAGGTGTGTCCAGTTTCTTCTCTACAGAGCATCACAAGAAAAATAGATTTCAATAAAGTAGAACTAAACTCAGAACATTATCTATGCTTTAAAAGATTAGCCACAGCACGATAACCTTTATGAAAAAAAATCCTCATTACAATCCTAAAAACAACAAAAAAAAAAAAAAAACCTGATGGTTTAACTTGGTTTCACTTTTGCAGAATGCACTGAAAGGGTTAAGCCTCAGTGTTTACTAAATTGAGAGCAGCCTTGGCAGAGCTCTCCTGCAGTCTATTCACACAAGAGGAGCGCAGCCATGGCAACATATCAGAGAAGCTCTTGTTGGATATGTTCCACGGCTCTGCACGTGGCAGTGGTACTAATGAGTATAAAGGACTGGTTTATCATCATGGCATCAGTAGTATCATGGTTGTATCAATGGCATGATCATCACTGAGCACAGCAAAATTAAGGTATTTAGGTTTTTTGTTTATTTTACCATTACACTATTACCAATAGCCCAGTTGGAGGGGAGAGAGGAGGGCATAGACTTAAAACAAAGAAAGATTAAGTTGGCCTTTAACCACTTCCCTACCACACTATTTTGTGCTGATCTGTGCTGCGTGGGCTCTCCAGCCCACAGCACAGATCAGGTTGCAGCCAGGCCGATCAGACTTCCCCCCCTTTTTTCCCCACTAGGGGGATGTCCTGCTGGGGGGGTCTGATCGCCGCCGGCTGCTTGCGCTTGCGGGGCGGGGGGCTCTTCAAAGCCCCCCTCCGCAGCGCTTCCTGGCCTCCTTCCCCTTCCCTCCCTCTCCCTCCCCCTGTGAGCGGCGCAGGACGGATTTCCGTCCTGCACCTGATGGGATAGGCTTTAGCCTATCAGATGCCGGTGATCCCCGGCCAATCAGAGGCCGGGGATCACCGATCTCCTCTACGGCGCTGCTGCGCAGCAGCGCCGTATACATGTAAACACCGGGGAAGGTCTTCCCCGTGTGTTTACATTTACCCTGCGAGCCGCCGATCGGCTCGCAGGGTGGTCACGGAGACACCCTCCGGGAACTGACATGGAACGTTTCCATGGAATACACTTCAGGATTCAGGGGCGTGTATATACGCTCCGAGAATCCGGAAGTGGTTAAAGGGGTTCTGTGGAGGGGTTAAAAAAAAAAGACACTTACCTGGGGCTTCTATTGGCCCCCTGCAGCTGTCCTGTCCCGCGCCGTCCTCCTATGATTCTCCATTCCCCGCCGCTGGTCCCCTTTAACCTCCTTTGCGGTATGATTCTTCCCAGATTTTAGCTTCTAAAAGTGGTGAAATATTTGCTCTGGAAAGAATCAAACCGATATGTAAAGATAAGCAGAGAGCCCTCCCAGTTTAGGCAGCCAGAGAATGATGCCAGAGTGTAGATAGCCAGAGTCTACCCCTCTAGTTAAGGTAATTAGAGAGTGGCTCCAGGACAGGTAGCCAGTGTCGTCTCCCCCTGCTGTTATGGGTAGCCAGAAAGTGTTCCCCCCCCTTTCCCAGTATAGCCAGAGAGCCCCCTTTCTTTTTATAGGTAGCCAGAGAGGCCCCTGTGCAGATTGCCAGATATCTCCCCTCCCCCCAGTATTTTTATTATTTATATAAGGACAACATCTTCCATAGCGCTGTACATAGTACAAAACAAATATTGGGGAGCATATATACATGAGAAGTTCAAACGTTCAAGACACTGTACAATCACGACAGCCAGTAATATGTAGTATTGAATAGAGGGTTAACTTATCAGTGTTGCGGCTTCTCTTCAACTTCCCAACACATCTGTCTTTACACCCGGAAGTCAGGAAGATGGCATGCAGCATGCGACACAGCACCAAGAGGCGCCGGCACTGGTAGGTTAACCCCCCTCTGCCGAGGTCTCCGTCACCCAATTTAACCAACCTTTCTTAGATGTAGCCCAGGCAACATACCGCCTCCTATCCTGCAGCTTTTCTCTGGTTTCTTGGACGCTCTCGTACTCTGGTGCATAGCAGACGTGGAGGAGCCCGCCAAAGAAACTGCGTTCATCTAACTTCCGTTTGGCAACTCTGCATAATTACAGTAAACATGGCTTTAGAGTACCTGAACTGACATGTGACATGATAAGATAAACGGATAGGTATAGTCCTAAGCCTACTTGGGTGTTCATTTTTTATTGCAAGGGTTAATTTAGTGCTTTATCTGTACAAATTAGACCGTCAATCTAGCTGAATGCAGCCCCAGTTCGCCTTAAAAGTAAATATAAATACTTGTTTCTGGCTGAACAAACACTCCTGACAACAGGATAGGGCTTAAACGTTCCAAAGATCATTATTTCTATTTGTTGGGAGCTGAATGAACCATTTTATGCCATACTGACATGGCTGCTGTTACAGCTGTTTATCTGAGTTTATTTTCACTTAAAGAAACACTTAAGCCAGAAAAAAAAAATGAGTTTTACTCACCTGGGGCTTCTACCAACCCCCGGAAGCAGTCCTGTGCCCTCGCAGCCACTCACTAATCCTCTGGTCCCCCGCTGCCAGCTAGTTTCGTTTTTGCCGACAGGCCCGTCAGGACTGGCCACGCGTAGCTTTTTCCGCATTACCGACTGTAATTAGCGCTATTGCGGGCCGCAATGCGTACAAAAATATGCGTTGCCGCATTACGCACGCATAGATATGCAGCAATGTGTATTTTTGTACGTGTTGCGGCCCGCAATAGCGCTAATTACAGTCGGGAATGCGGAAAAAGCTACGCGTGTCCAGTCCTGACGGGCCTGTCGGCAGAAACGAGACTAGCTGGCAGCGGGGGACCAGAGGATTAGTGAGTGGCTGCGAGGGCACAGGACTGCTGCAGGGGGCTGGCAGAAGCCCCAGTTGAGAAAAACTCATTTTTTTTTTCTGGCTTAAGGTTCACTTTAAGATTTGCTTTTAAAAGTAAGCTATGACCAATAAAGCAATATACTTGAGGACTGTGTTGGAGAAGGTGGTAGATCAGATTTGTGGTAATCATCACCTTGCACTCTGTAATCTCTGGAATTTTATGAGGTACACCTCGGTAAACTCCTCAGCAGGGTACTCGTGCAGGATGTTGAACTCTTGTATGGTACCATACAGGGCAAAAGACTCCACCAATTCGTTCATTACCCCGATGGCTGGAACACCTTGCACCAGCAGGTAAGTGGACTCCAGGTTGATTGTATAAACCTGAAAAGATGAGAAGGAAGTCAACGTGGGAAGGCTGTATAATACAAAGGTTAGTATATATATTTTCTTGCACAGAAAAATACCAAATGAGCTGCAGCATAGATTGAGAGACACGGGCACTGCAGCTTGTGTCACGGGAGTCAATTGATAGTTATGGTGATCTACAGAAATAACACTTTCTGCTTATCACCATATTTCTAAAAGTGACATTTAGCTTAAAAGATCCTCACTTCTATATGGGTTCACCCATTTCCCATGATCGGCACTTTTGCTAATCATCTCTGGCAATAAAGAGACGATTACAGGTAGTTCCCGGTAGTGATGGTCATGTCGAGGAGACCTGGCAGAACACTGTGCCCCCGGTGCCTTCAGTGTCCTATTCTGCCTCCACTGTTCTCCTGTACCTCCAGTGTTCCCCTTTTTCCTCCTCTGCCTCCAGCGTCCACCTGTACTTGCAGTGTCTAGGAAACCACCACTCCCACCCCAATTTGTCTCTCCTCCCTTTCCTCTGTTGTAGAACCATAGCGTTAGCAACAAGACTATAAAAATGGTCACAGAAGTCTATACAATGTGGACTCGGACAGCCATTTCCTATAGCAAATGCTATGTGACTACAGGAGAGCGGAAGGGATGGGGTACAGAGCAGCGAATTCAGGTAAAAGAGTGGTGGTTTCCTGGACAGTGATACAGCTCGCCAGCCACATCATTACAATTACTGAAGCCAGTGATGTCCGAGCAAGGGGAGGAGGAGGAGTGAAGGGGACACAGAACTTCCAGCTTGGTGAGCGAAGCAGGGAAGGAGAAGGGGGGCCCACTATAACAGCAGCCATCACTATGCCTGAAGCAGCCACCAATTAGCAGGCACTGCTGTGCCACCAGCACTGAAAGCCACTTATTAGCAGCTGCCACTGTGCCGGTAGCACTAAACACCTCTTATTAGCCTCTCCCACTAAGCCAACAGCAGCAGTAGTCACTGATTATCAGCCACCACTGTGCCTGCAGCAGTAAACACCACTGATTAACCCTCTGGGCGATACAATTATATCGCCCAGGAGGTGGCGCAGCACTATTTTTTTAAATTTTTTATATCATGTAGCGAGCCCAGGGCTCGCTACATGATAGCCGCAGCGCAGCGGCATCCCCCCACCCACTCCGATCGCCTTCGGCGATCAGAGTAAGCAGGAAATCCTGTTCAGAACGGGATTTCCTGCTGGGCTTCCCCGGTCGCCATGGCGACGGGGCGGGATGACGTCATGGACGTCGGAGGGAGTCCAGATCCACCCCTCAGCGCTGCCTGGCACTGATTGGCCAGGCTGCGCAAGGGGTTGGGGGGGGGACTGCACGGCACGGCGAGCGGCGGCGGATCGGAAGTTACACGCAGCTAGCAAAGTGCTAGCTGCGTGTAACTAAAAAAAAATTATGCAAATCGGCCCACCAGGGCCTGAGAAATCCTCCTGCGCGATATACCCCGAGCTCAGCTCGGGATTATCGCTCAGGAGGTTAACAACTGGACAGACAAAAAAGTGACAGCACTCAAGGATGCACCTGAAATGTAAGCCTACAGAGGCAATGCAGAGCCCCTCTGGAACTAAATACATGCCTTGAATACAAAACAGATGCAAATTATGTGCTATCACTGAAGCTAACACCTCCTTTGCCTGTAGTGAGTGCTAGTTGTATAATGTAGTCCAGTTATTGGAATTCTGCACATCAATGCAGATATATCATTCAGGTATACATTTTGTTTGAAAGCGCTGCCATGTCTCCCACTGTGCAAATTGTATGTAAGTATACTTGTGGCTAGCTGCATTCACTGCTTCACATCCACTTTCAAAAAGAAAAACAAAATTAGCACTTAATTTGCATCTGTTTTGTATTCAAGGCATGTATTTAACCTTCCTGGCGGGGTAAGCCACGCAGGTTTTCTCAGGCCCTGCTGGGCCGATTTGCTTACTGTTTTTTTGCTGCACGCAGCCAGCACTTTGCTAGCTGCGTCAGCACACCGATCGCCGCCGCCCCGTGCTCGATCGCCGCTATCCGTCGCGCCATGCCGCCCCTCCCCCCCAGACCCTGTGCGCTGCCTGGCCAATCAGTGCCAGGCAGCGCTGAGGGGAGGATCGGGACTCCCAATGACGTCGCTGACGTCATCCCGCCCCGTCGCCATGGCGACGGGGAAGCCCTCCAGAAAAAAAAAAAAAAAAAAAAAAAAAAAAAAAAAAAAAACACAAAAAAAACTGCTGCGCTCCCTCCTGGCGAAATTAATTAGACCGCCAGGAGGGTTAATTCCAGAGGGGCTCTGCATTGCCTCTGTAGGCTTACATTTCAGGTGCATCCTTGAGCGCTGTCACTTTTTTGTCTGTTTGTTTTATGAAATGTGTATACCATTTATTTGATAAGCAGCACGAGGATTATTATGTTTTTATCGTTAGATTAGTGTTAGGTCTTCCCTGAGGGGGTACGTCACCGCAGTGGGGAAGTCTATTAGGTAATAATTTGTGCACACATTATCACTGAATCCAATACCCCCCTTTGCCTGTAGTGAGTGCTAGTTGTGTAATGTAGTCCAGTTATTTGAGCTCTGCACATCAATGCAGATAAATCATTTAGGTATAAGTTTTGTTTGAAAGCGCTGTCATGTCTCCCACTGTGCAAATTGATTAACAACTGCCACTGTGCCAGCAGTAATAAGAGCCACCAATTGGCAGCCACTACTGTGCCAGCAGCAGTAAGAGCCACTGATTATCAGCCGCCACTGTGCCAACAGCAGCCACTGGTCAGCAGTTGCCACTATGCCAGCAGCATTAACAACCACTGCTTTGAACCCACCACTGTGCAATCATCAGTGTCTCATGGAGATTTAAACATTTGGCAAGAGGGGCAATCAGCAAAAATTGTATTTAATTCTAACAGTCTCAAGAACACCAATATGGCCTTTAGCCTTTTTTTGATTTATAAAGCGCCAACATATTCCATGGCACTGTACAAAGCGTTGGGCCCCCGGATCTAATCCCAGCCAGGGAACTATCTGCACTGAGTTTGTATGTTCTCTCCATGTCTCAGGGCTGGAACCCACTAGAGTGATTTTTTGAGTGTTTAGGGAGCGTTTCAAAATGCTAGCGATTTCCCTAAACGCTCAACTAATGTTAATGGATGGGCCAAATTCCACTGGGGCGATTGCGATTACCAAAATCGCAAATGCAGAACATGCAGCATTTTAAGTGTTTCTGCAATGTAACGTATATAAGCGCTGGCGTAATCACTCGTCAAAACCTACACAGAGCGATTCTGCTAGCGTTTTTAAATTACTGCACACTGTAAAAAAAATGAAATTAATTGAAAGGACCAATCAGAATTAAAACCGGTAATTGTTACGCAATCACTGGCAAACCGCTTACACTTTTTAAAATTGCTACCAAAATTGCCAGAAAACACTCATGAAATCACTTACAAAACACTAGCAATTGCAATTAGCGATAGTGCTTTGTAGTGGGTTCCAGGCCTCAGTGGGTTTCTTCCAGGCACTCTGATTTCCTCCCACATTCCAAGTGAATTGGCTCCCTCCTAAAAAAATTGTCCCTAGACTACAATGGACATATGACTATGGTAGAGATTAGGATTGTGGGGTGCAGTGACAAGACTATATACTCAGCACTGTGGAAGATGCCGACGCTATATAAATACTAAACAATAATAATAACAACTCAACATCAATGGAGCTACACTATTATGCTTAGCCTGTCACACAGATCAATGAGCAGCATTCAGGTCACCATCACTCACTTTGACTGCTCTCGGATTCCGTCCCTCCCGGTACTTGGCCCTGGAGGGGCATATTTTGCGCTGTTGGTGGTGTGGCTGCACCTCCATTACCACCACACTGGGGTCCCCGGAAGCACTGCTCCGCCGGATATTCTCCTCCCAAAGAACGGACACTACATACACTTACATTCCACTCAGCTACTCTCCGAGTCCTCGCTGTCTGTCTACAAAATAACACATAACATCAATGTGTCCGCAATAGTGGAGCCATTTTGCTGTGGACAATCTTCATTGACCAGCACAGACGGCGGACTCCGGAAAGATGGCCGCCAGCATGGTAATCGTGTACATAGGTTGTCACGCTTCAATACCGGAAACGTCCTCTACGGATTTGATTGGTCGGGTTGTACCACATTGGGAAAAAAAACGGGAGAGGATGATTATTTAGAACACTGAATAATGAAGGTATTTGGTCCCCAGTGCAGTAAATTTGTGCTCATTTCACTTGAATAATTAGGTAATATGGGCGGAGAATGTCTCCCAGCTGATTGGCTGCCGGTAGGAAGTCTCAGTGTCTGTTAGTGGCGCCCCCTCTGTGCTGTGCTGGGTGGACTGTCCCATCTCCAGTGTGTTCCCTGCACTAGGCAGTGATGAGATCTGGGGGATGCTGGGAGGGGGATTAGCGGGGGCTGCTGTCACCCTGACACTCAGCAATGCCAAGGACACCTTCCTGCGCCTGGGGGCCGAGCTCAGGGCACTGCTGCGCCTGGAGCAGGTGAGTGTCCCCCTACCTGTCACCCTCCTGGGGTCTCTGAGCCACTCACTGCTGCTGATGTCCTTTACTGGTCCTGATGGACAGGTGCCCTCCACTGTGGCTGCTGTCCCTGCACCCTCCATGTCACCTGGTCTCCCCACTACCTTATATACAGCTAGGGGGTCACCCATATAAGGGTCTCTGAGCCACCCACTGCTACTGATGTACATTACTGGTCCTGATGGAAAGGTGCCCTCCTCTGTGGTTCCTGCCCCCCCCCCCCGCCATATCAACTGGGCTTCCCTTTTCCTTATATACAGCTAGGGGTCACCCACATATAAGGGTCTCTGAGCCACTCACTACTACTGATGTCCTTTATTGGTCCTCATGGACGGGTGTCTTCCTCTGTGGCTTCTGTCCCTGCACCCTCCATGTCACTTGACCTCCCCACTACCTTATATACAGCTAGGGGGTCACCCACATAAGGGTCTCTGAGCCACCCACTGCTACTGATGTCCTTTACTGCTCTTCATGGACAGGTGCCCTCCTCTTTGGTTTCTGTCCCTGCTCCCTCCATGTCACCTGGGCTCCCCACTACCTTCTATACAGCTAGGGGTCACCCAGAGTACTGACTGATAGCAGTCCACCTGCCCTGTCCCTTACCTTTTAAATGTATAGATGCTGTGCCATTCCCCTCCCACCATCTCTTTATTTATTTATTGTATTTATAAAGCACCAACATATTACTCAAAACTCATTTCATCCTGCTGCCCATTCTGGCTGCTGCCCATGATGTCACCAGGTTTCCACTCCACCCCATTTACAACTAGTCATTACCCAGAATACAAACTGTTGGCATTCATTCTGTACCTTACAGTACATTACAGATATATAGATATGTTGTCTTCCCCCCTCAACCACCCTCACTGTTCCTTTATTCTTCATATTATCCTGGCGCACACTGTGGCTTCTGCCCCTGATGTCACCTGCTCTCCTTCCAACCCCATGTACAGATACATTTTACCCAGAATCATCACCACCCAGTTCCATACATTACAAAAGCATAGATCTGTTGCCTATCCACTTCATCACCTTTACACAAAGTACTTTTTGTTAGTACCCAGCTGTGCCCCCTGCCCTGTCCCTTACACTATACAGGCATGTGTTACCCATTGTGTCCCCTTACCCTAGAGTCTGCTGCCCACAGTGGCTTCTGCGCTTGATGTTGTCTACCTTATATCTTACCCTGCTCCCTGATGGCGTCTACCTGTGGCTCCTGCTCTGTCCCTTCCATTATAGATATATAGTTATCCACCCCTTTTTTCCCATGTCCACTGTTCCTTTATCCCACACACTGTCCTGCTGCCTATAGATATGTAAACCAATAAGTCAACCTGTACTCAGAACTTCCTATCTGCTCTAAAAGATAAGCAACAGCATAACATTTAAAGAATAACATGTCTTTGTTACAGCTGATACAAATCCTGCAATAAATCAGCAGTGTATACTTCCTGCTTTCGTGGAAGCAGACATAGGATTAACATCCTGTGTTTACCAATTAGCAGCTCTGTTGTGGCAGGGGAGATTGCTGAGCTGCCACAGCTGAAGAGATGAAATTACACTTGTGATAAGTCACAGATGAGGTGGGATTGGACAGGCTAAACTCTAATTTAAATACAGGGTGCATTTCTCTCTGTTTTTCTTCAGTCCTGCGTAAGAGTTCAGGTCAATTTTAAAAACTTCTCTTGTTCCATATAGATGAATGGTGCAGAGAATCTAACTTCACCCAATATCACACATACTTATCATTCATGCAATCTCAGCTCTGCTTATTTTGGCACAGGCTTTGGGTGATAGCCTGCTGGACTTCTTCATTAGGTTCATATATGGTACACCATCCAGCCGTGGCTGATGGTGTAATTGTTAAGGGCTCTGCCTCTGACTCAGGAGACCTGGGTTCGAATCTCGGCTCTGCCTGTTCAGTAAGCGAGCACCTATTCAGTAGGAGACCTTGGGCAAGTATCCCTAACACTGCTACTGCCTATAGAGCGCGTCCTAGTGGCTGCAGCTCTGGCGCTTTGAGTCCGCCAGGAGAAAAGCGTGATATAAATGTTCTGTGTTTGTTGTTTGTTTGTTTGATATATTGCAGCTTATTTATTTAACTTTGGGGTTGGGGGAGGTTAGGCTTAGGTGCTTGGCTGGTATTGCCAGGACATTAAAGGAGAATAGTTTTAACCACTTCGCATCCAGACCTTGTTTTCCACTTATGGACCAGAGCCGTTTTTAGACAGTTTAGCAATGTCCTTATTTAATCAGAAATAACTTTATCCCTACTTACGACACAGAAATGAAATCTATATTGTTTTTTTCAAGACAAACTAGGCTTTCATTGTATGCCATTTGTTTCCCTCGAACAATTTTGTTTTCTATGAATTTTAATGGAAAAACAAAGAGAAAATAGAAAAAACATTTATTTCTCAGTTTTACCAATTCCAGTTTAAAAATAAAAAGTGCTACTGTAGATAAACACGCATTTTGTTTGGCTATTCTTACTGCTTATCACAAAACTTGGATTATGTTCCGGTCACAATTTATAGTGAAGATATTTGATTCTGAAATAATGCTACAGAGTGTATTTTTCACTGAAATGAGAAAATTAAAGTATTTTAATAGTAAAAATCAGTCTCATTAGCTCAGGAAACATATATTCCGGTTCACCAATTAGTGCTGCATCAGATAGTGCCTGAAATGTGCACAGGAGCGAGTCCAATCCTGCACAGCATTGCTTCTGCTACAAGACGTATATCTACTGACTTGTGGCTTAGATGAAGTCACAGAGGACGTATATCTACTGACTCGTGGCTTAGATGAAGTCACAGAGGACATAGATCTACTGACTCGTGGCTTAGATGAAGTCACAGAGGACGTAGATCTACTGACTTGTGGCTTAGATGAAGTCACAGAGGACGTATATCTACTGACTTGTGGCTTAGATGAAGTCACAGAGGACATAGATCTACTGACTCGTGGCTTAGATGAAGTCACAGAGGACATAGATCTACTGACTTGTGGATAAAGTGGTTAAATTTAAATTGTACCCGAGGTCAAGGGAAGAAAGGCTTTTTCTTGCATAAACATGGCGGCATACTCATGGGTTAGGCCACGCCCCCTGACCCCTATAGGACAGACTTCTCTATAAGTGTTCTGAATCACCCCCCCTCCGCCATTCTTTTTTTCTGTCCTCAATGGACAGGTTCTCTGTGAGTTTTTTTTTTTTTTTTCTGTCATTTTTTTGACCTACCTCCTTTTTTCTTTTTTGAGGTAACTGCTTCTTTCTGCGGGTTTCTGAGCCTCTTCCCGCACTACAGTGGCCGTCTATACTTTCTCTTAAACAGAGGAAAAGGCCAGGATACTGCTGCTGCTCCATTTGTGATTCCTCCGAGATCTCACGAGAGTAGGAACGAGACTTGGGGATCCGGCCAATCAGGCATAGTTTCCCATGCCAGAAGCTAAGATGGCGCTGGGTGTATGACAGCAAGTCTCGCGAGACACGGGATTTGCCCCCTCCTGCACGGATTGGCCAGCAGAGGAACTTAACCAGGAAGCAGAGACTCAGGAAAGCGTCCAGCGTGGTGTTGCAGTAGCAGCGTGGGTGGCAGCATTCAGCAGCTGGTACCACGCTCCTGTGACAGGATTCTAGGAACAAATGCCTGGAGGTACACTGGTATCCTATTCGTCTTCTGAGACAGGTATGAGGAATTCTCCTGTTATTGATATGGATAAGCTACAATGCTGTAATGCAGGGACTGATCAGTAAAACTGTTTTACTCAGGTGATATGGAGGATTCATTGCCAGGAACTTCTGCTGGGGCCTCCAGGTACAGGATACTAAATGTATCCATGACACTGGTGTGAGCACAGGTGGTGGGCTATTGTATGTTTCTCTAGTTCACCTGGTGCTGGGCAGTATCCTAAAAAGAGTGCTTTTCTCTCTCTTCATGTATTTTATTCGGATTTTTTTAGTGAAAACACCATATTTTCTTCCTTTTGTGTTTTCACAGTCCGGATGAGAGAGAAGAAGGACTTATGGTCGCTAAAGGCATCCAGTCCTTATCTAAGAAACCTGAGCCTCGCTATCAGTATAATTATCAGCGATCAAGCTTGCCCAGGAAGAGTTCTTCTAATATGGACTATGATTACAGAAGGAATTCTACTAGAAACATTGATTATAGGCATTCACCAGAACAACGTTCAGGGAGAAGCCGCTATAACGAGTTCAGGGATAGATCTCCCAGAGACTATATTGACTATAGATATGAATTTAGACGCTCACCGAGACGTCCGCCTTCATACGACCCATATGACTCTGATCATTTCTCGCCTATGAGACATCGCTATGCACATGATTCTCCACAGAGAAGACAGCGACCTAGATCCCCTGATTTACAAGTGTTAACGCGCCATGATAAACCAGACCCTAGTCTATGTTGGTCATGTGCACAACCGGCCATGCCAGATAAAAAAGTATGCGAATCTTGCTTTACAGAGTTGGGCAGAGAAAAGGAGAAAGACAATGAGCAAGTATTATCCTTTATACAGCAGGCAGTGCAGGACACTTTTCAAAAAATGTCTGCCACGCAACCGAATGCTACATCAGCACCACCGGTACAAACAGATGATTCATCATCTCAAGCAGATATGCCGCCCATAGGGTTTGACTTTGCCTTAGTACCAGCTTTTGTGGCAGCGATCAAATCAGCAATAGAATGGCAGGAAGAAGACGAATTAAACGAAGAGCCAGATAGATATTATCCACACTTGCAAGCCCAACCTAAATCCTTCCCCTTTATGAAAATAATTAAAGACATTATTCTTAAAGAATGGTCCAAACAGGACAAGAAACCTTCATTATCCAATAGATTCTCTAAACTTTATCCATTGAAAGATGAAGAAGCAAAGTTGATTGAAACAGCCCCTATGGTGGACGCCTCTATAATGAGGCTGGCCAAGCATGTTACTCTGCCAATGGATGATGCAGTGCTTTTCAAAGATCCATTGGATAGAAAAATAGACATAGATATGAAAAAGGCCTTTCTGGCCTCAGGAGCAGCATGTAAACCAGCTATAGCCCTAACCTCATTAGCAAAGGCCATTAAAATATGGGTTGAAAATGTGGAAATAATGATAAACACGGATACAGACAAACAATCAATTATAAAGGCACTAGATGAATTAAAAATCTCAGGGGATTTTATTGGAGAAGCCGCGATAGACGTAATAAGATCGTCAGCAAGATCAATGTTGCATAACGTAACTGCCAAAAGAGCCCTTTGGTTAAAACCCTGGTCTGCTGATCAGGCATCGAGAAATAATTGGTGCAAGATACCTTATGATGGGGTACACCTTTTTGGGTCCGCTATGGACAAAGCTATTTCCTTGGTTTCCGGAGGAAAAACAGGGCTTATTCCACAGGATAAAAAGCCGCAAACTTATAGACAACAGGTACCAAGAAGATCAAACAGATTTCAGCAAGCGAAATCATACAGACCAGGAAAGCAGTTCAATAAAAACTGGAGGGGTACTCAGTCTACTTTCATGAGAAATAATAAGAACAAGGTAGCGACGTCCACTCAGCAGAATAAAAAGTCTTTTTGAGGGTGCGTCCACTCAAGATACTCCGGTAGGGGCAAGACTTCGCCTCTACTGGAAATCTTGGGTGGAAATCCTACAGGATGCTTGGGTCCTGAACACAGTAAGGCAAGGCCACAGGTGGAAATTCAAGAGGAAACCTCCGTTAAACAGATTTATACTTACAAGGATGCCAGGAAGCAGTATAAAACAGCAGGCGTTATTGAATTATGTGAATACTCTCAGAGCAGCAAGAGCAATTATAGAAGTACCGGAACAGCAAAGATTCAAAGGAATCTACTCACCTCTATTCTTGGTGCCAAAGACAACAGGGGGCTGGAGACCAGTATTGGATTTGAAATTTCTAAATCAATTTATAAAAGTAAGCCATTTCAAAATGGAATCTCTTCAGTCAATAACTCCTATGATACAGGTAAACGACTGGATGACTTCTATAGACTTAGCCGACGCTTATCTTCATGTCCCCATAAGCAAAACATTTCAAAAATTTCTCCGCTTCGCAGTTCAAGACAAACATTACCAATTTCAATCTCTTCCATTCGGCATATCTACAGCACCAAGGACTTTCACAAAAATTCTTCTGCCAGTCATAGCATTTCTCAGAACCCAGGGCTTAAGAACTTTTCACTACTTAGACGATATACTCCTACTGAACCAAGACAGGAATATTCTTCTCAAGCAACAAAGAACGTTACTAGCTACATTACAGAAATTGGGATGGCTAATAAACTGGAAGAAAAGCCAACTGGTACCATCACAGGACATGATCTTTTTAGGCGCCAGATTCAAAACAACAGAAAACAAGATACTTCTACCAGACCAAAAGATAAGTATGATTCTACAGAAAGTGGATCGGGTGCTACAATCCAATCGATTATATGCAAGAAGATGCATGAGTCTTTTAGGAACACTATCATCGACGATTCCGATGGTGAGGTGGGCCCATTGGCACATGAGAGTACTCCAGAACTTTTTTCTGAGAAAATGGAACAGGAGGAGTTTAATGCAACCATTGTCTCTCACGAAGGAAGTAATTTCATCACTGAGGTGGTGGAAATGCAGAAGCCACTTATTGAACTGTCATCAGATCCAGCCGCCGGATCCAGTATTGATCACGTCAGATGCAAGTATAATAGGTTGGGGGGCACATTGCAACAACATTTTTCTCCAGGACAAATGGGTCACCAATCAAAGGTATGTTCCTTCCAACGTTTTAGAACTGAGGGCGGCTTATATGGCACTGAAGTCCTTTCACTTTCTGATTCAGGGGAAAAATGTTCTACTAAGAATAGACAACATAACAGCTGTAACCTACATAAGACGACAGGGGGGAACACGGAGTTTAACCCTCTTACAGGAGACGAGCAAAATTATGGATTGGGCCCAAAAGAATGTACTCAATCTTTCAGCTACTTACCTTCCAGGAGACAGGAATATCGTAGCAGATCGCTTGAGCAGGAGGTTTGCGGATCAAAACGAGTGGCGCCTGAACGATCGAATATTCTCTCTTATAATCAAGAAATGGGGAATTCCAGATATAGACCTGTGGGCGACACCGGAAAACTCGAAAATGCCAGTCTTTTTTTCCAGATATCCACATCCCCAAGCGGCAGGAACAGATTGCCTGACGCAGAGATGGAACTTCAAAACCGGTTATGCTTTCCCACCATTTCCAATGATCCCGAGATTTCTTCAAAAAGTCTTGAAAGAGTCCGCCACGATCATAACTATAATGCCTTTTTGGCCACGGAGACCCTGGTTTGCACTAGCCATGGAACTAAGCCTAGTGGAACCGATACATCTACCACATCAACACGACCTGCTATATCAGGGGAATCTTCTTTACCCAGAAGTGGAGTCTCTGCATTTGACAGCCTGGAAACTGAGAGGCAGGCTTATGTAGATCAGGGGTGTTCGAGTCAGGTGGTAGAGACGCTCCTCAGGGCCAGGAAACCCTCAACGAATCGCACATATTATAGAATTTGGGAAAAATTTGCTGCCTACGCAACAAAGACTAGCTTTGATAAGCTATCTCCATCAGTAGGAAACATACTGGACTTTCTGCAAACAGGAGTAGAAAAATCCTTGAGCCTCTCAGCACTAAAGGTACAAGTCTCAGCTCTGTCTGCCCTGACAGGGGAAAAGTGGGCACATCATCCACTAATAGTACAGTTCTTGAAAGCAGTAATGAAAATTCGTCCACCGAGAAAACCGTTCTTTCCAAAATGGGATTTATGTATAGTATTGGACACATTGTCGTCACCTCCTTTCCACCCTGTAGAATCAGCCTCCTTACAGGACACAACTTTTAAAACGTTGTTCCTAACAGCAATATCATCTGCTAAAAGAGTATCTGATATACAGGCCCTCGGCTGCTCAAGAGGCTTACTAGAATTCTTTCCTGACAGGGTAGTGCTGAGGCCAATTCTTTCATATGTACCAAAAGTGGCGTCAAGTTTCCATATTAATCAGGAGCTAACTCTTCCTACATTTTCGGTTGATGGAGAGAATCACCCGCTAGATGTAGGCAGATCAATAAAAGCCTATTTAGCAGTCACAGCACCATTTAGATCTTCTGATCATTTATTTGTGAACTATCAAGGGGTTAACAAGGGCAAAAAAGTTACTGCAAGGACCTTGTCGGCCTGGTTAGTAAAAATGATTCAATTAAGTTACCAAACAAGAGGTTTACCAATACCTCAGGAAGTCAGGGCGCATTCAACACGAGGAATGGCGGCCTCCTATGCATGCTTCTCAAAGGTGTCTATGGACACAATTTGCAAAGCGGCCAGTTGGTCCTCAGTTAATACATTTATGTCACATTATTGTATTGATCCTGCTGCCTTGTCATCATTATCATTTGCAAAATCTGTTTTGTCTGCAAATTGTAAATAAATTAGTGTGTTTATTGCATTCATTATATCCCTCCCTTGTGGTTAATTTGGTACATCCCATGAGTATGCCGCCATGTTTATGCAAGAAACTAGAAAATTGAATACTCACCTTCCGTAATTTTCTTTTCTTGTATAAACAATGGCGGCATACGAATCCCACCCTTCTGTCCATTCGAGGACTGATTTATACAAAGAATGGCGGAGGGGGGGTGATTCAGAACACTTATAGAGAAGTCTGTCCTATAGGGGTCAGGGGGCGTGGCCTAACCCATGAGTATGCCGCCATCGTTTATACAAGAAAAGAAAATTACGGAAGGTGAGTATTCAATTTTCTAGTTTCCTTACTTGGGGCTTCCACAAGCTCCCTGTAGCCTGTCTGCTCCCTTGCTGTCCTCCCAGAGTATGAGAGAAATAGCCCGCCGGGAGACTTTGGCGCAGGATACAGCCGATATACGGCTTACCCTGCTCCTATATAATGAGAACAGAGGCCCTGGAACAAGCACCACTCATAGCTCCATGATGACAATTAACAAATGATCTTTATTACACATGATCAGTCACAAAGGGATTCACCTGACAATAACTCTAAAAACCATGATAAAACATCCCATAAAATCTCCATGCTGAAAAATAACGCTTGCCATATCAATATAACATGATTATTGAAAAGACAGGACAGCAGTTTCTGAATAGAAGCTGCTGCCTGTAAGAACCCGGGTTCAGTATTGTAGTGTTATACCTTTAAAATTCTTTGGTGCACAACCTCATGAAAAAAACTAGCAGTGAATCATAACAATTAATATATAACCATGAGACAATTATAAATAACCAACATATATTGAGATGGTCCACTAAGTGGACAAAGTGCTATATAGTGCAACAGTACCTGAAATAATAAACATTAATGTGATAAACAATCATGAATCTTAGTGCAAATAGCTCCTAATAGGATTTGACAGTGCAGCAGCCTACAATGTGCATAGATAAGTGTGCAATAGAGCAATACTTAGCCAAGTGTAGATAAAGGCAAGCGTGCAGATGGAGAGACGGAGGATCCCCTCAAAGCTACCCCACTAGTTACGCGGGCGCAACCCCGCTTTGTCAAGGAGAGGAGGAACCGGTTCCTCCTCTCCTTGACAAAGCGGGGTTGCGCCCGCGTAACTAGTGGGGTAGCTTTGAGGGGATCCTCCGTCTCTCCATCTGCACGCTTGCCTTTATCTACACTTGGCTAAGTATTGCTCTATTGCACACTTATCTATGCACATTGTAGGCTGCTGCACTGTCAAATCCTATTAGGAGCTATTTGCACTAAGATTCATGATTGTTTATCACATTAATGTTTATTATTTCAGGTACTGTTGCACTATATAGCACTTTGTCCACTTAGTGGACCATCTCAATATATGTTGGTTATTTATAATTGTCTCATGGTTATATATTAATTGTTATGATTCACTGCTAGTTTTTTTCATGAGGTTGTGCACCAAAGAATTTTAAAGGTATAACACTACAATACTGAACCCGGGTTCTTACAGGCAGCAGCTTCTATTCAGAAACTGCTGTCCTGTCTTTTCAATAATCATGTTATATTGATATGGCAAGCGTTATTTTTCAGCATGGAGATTTTATGGGATGTTTTATCATGGTTTTTAGAGTTATTGTCAGGTGAATCCCTTTGTGACTGATCATGTGTAATAAAGATCATTTGTTAATTGTCATCATGGAGCTATGAGTGGTGCTTGTTCCAGGGCCTCTGTTCTCATTATATAGTATTGTATCTTTTGACCCTAGCACACTCACTTTTTCTCACAAGGGTGCGAACCAATATCTTTCTCTTACCCTGCTCCTGACAAGTCCAAGTGGTGGTAATCACTATCCCCCTTCTCCCTCCAGCACCACATGGATGGTGTAGAATGATGTAATTCGGCTTCCAGCTATTTCTGGCAGCTGAATTACAGTGTTTTAAAAGTAACTTCAGCTCCATCTTCTGATGGCACTGAAGTTACTCTGTGTGCCGCTATAGCCGTAATTCGTATCACAGTCTATGGTGGTACCGGCTGCGCCCAAATCTCCTGCACTATAATCCATGTGCTTGGTCCTCCCAGTCCCCTCCGTTGTGCCACTGACAGCCTCGTAAAGTCCATGACTTGCAGACTACTGTGCTTGGAAGGTCACGGCTGTGCACATCACCCAGTTGCACTTCCATGGCTGGGAACATTCTGCGTATGTGCAGTTCATTAATAACTGCGCTTGTGCATTACTCTCCTGGTATAGGAACGCAATCGGGTGGTGTGCACAGGCGGGGCCACGCAAGAAGTGAAAGGGATATGGAGGCCAAATGTATTTACTTTTAAGCAGTGCCAGTTGACCGGCATCCTACTGATCTATTATAGAATCACTCACCTGAAACAAGCATGCATTAAATCAAACTTAAACATCTGATCTGCAGGCTAGATCAGGGCATACATATGAAATCGGCGCCGGGAGGCTTGGGCGCAGGATACAGCCGGTACGGCGACGTTAATTACTATTCCACCTCCAGGTCCACGTGGATAGTGGGGAATTATATAGTTCGGTTTCCAGCTATAGCTGGAGGGGGCGAATTACAGTGTTTTAAAAGTAACTTCAGCTCAGTCTTCTGACGGCGCCGAAGTTACTCAGAGTGCGCCGCTATAGCTGTAATTCCTATTACAGTCTATAGTGGCGCCGGCTGCGCCCAAATCTTCCTGCGCTGAAAAGCACTACTCTGAGTTCAGGAGCTATCAGCAAGACAGCCAGGCACTTTGCACTGTGTCCCTTGGAAAGTTCTGAGCATGAACAATAATATGGCGCAGAGCGGGCCTAGCCGGCTGCGCATGTGCGATGAATTGCAACTCGACCAGGTTTTCGGGCTGAATTGCAGGGGACCAGAGCCATCCGGGGAGTCAGCAAGGGACGAGCGGACTTAAAGTGAACCGAGCACCTTTTTTATCATTCAGGACATTTCTATAACACATGAAAACTGCATGCCGACAATCTGTTTCATTATTAAAATAAACTTTCATTTTACCTTGTATTTTACATTCAAAGTAGATTAATTACAATGTTTCAGCAGGGCTGCCCGGCCGTCCCCGGCCGCAGAGCTTTCAGGTCCCTAATTGTTTTATTGGGCTAATTACCAAGAGGTAAACAATGCTATTAGACAACAAAGGGGGTTAGTAATTAGGACTGTTTCTTCAAAGACCGAGTTTGTGTCAATGTGTCAAGATAGCATCTCTGACTTCTGTAAATAAGGAATGGGAGAAGGGGAGGGGGGAACATGGCAGCTTCTATGCCAGGAGAGATTCCATTGAAAGAGAATGTGCTCAGTTCCCTTTAAGGGGCTTAAGGAAGCCCCAGGTAAGTATGGTACCTGAGACGCTTCTCATCTCAGGTACACGTTAAAAGGTTATCTTTACCTCTCCCTTTTTACATTTAAAAGTGTAGCTGAGGTTTTATTACCCTAAATCCGAGGCCTGCCCTACCTCAGAAATTTTAGGCATATAAGTACTGAATTATTTTATTGCAAACATTAACAGAGAGCAAACAAAAGCTTTCATCAGCAGTAGGGGTGAGTAGATAGGACACTGTGTTTCATAGAGTTTAGAGAAGTCACAGATTCTAGCTTCACACATTCCCCTGGATAAATATTGGCCAGCTAGGGGGGGGCATGGCAGCTTCTATAGCTTTCAGAAACCAGGGGGGAAAAAGTGGTGCTTGATACACTTTAAAGGCCCAGAACTGTTGGAGAGAAAACTATAGGTATTGTCTGCTCCCCATATAGCTGGCCAGCAATAGTCACAATGGACCCTTTGTTACATACAGAATTGTTCTCTTGTTGGAGGATTTTCCCTTCTAAATGGCTGGCATTGTCTTGCGCTTTGTCCTTCAAGTATTATCTTGTTAAACAAGGTTAAATGTAAAATGTTGCACGGTAGAGTGAAGATACTGTTTTCTGGAAGATATGGGAAGGGTTGTACGTGACCTGCAGAGCATATTCTACCAACAAAACCTTTGATCCTGGAGTTCAGAACTCCGTTAATGAGTAGTAGCTGCCATGGTAGAGGGCGGAGACAGTCCTTTCCCTTTCTGGGCATCAGCAGAGGGCAATCAGCCGGATGAGTCAGTAATTGTTTTAGGGCGCTGCATCGTGTGTGCTGCTGAACCTGAGTAGTGCCATTTATTTTTCATTTTATGGGTGTGCTGCTAATGCTCAGGAGTTTTCATGGCTACGTTGATGAACCATATGGAGTAAGATTTGTATTATTGGGGGATGTTTAGTAAAGGTTTACAGCCTAAAGTGGACCTGAACTCTGACAGGACAGAAGGAAAACAGACAAATGCACCCTGTATGTATTTAGAGAGTTTAGCCTGTCTAATTCCCCCTCATCTGTGACTAATCACAGCTGTAATTTGATCTCTCAGCTGTGCCAGCTGGCTGCCTTGGCAGAGCAACTAATTTGTAAACGCAGGATGTTAACCCTATGGGCTCGATTCACAAAGCGGTGATAACTCAGTTATCACGCCTAAAAGACTTTAGGCGTGATAAGCCGTGCAAAGCTGAGTTAGCACCGCTTTTGCTCTTTATCGCACGCAAAGTTTTGCGCGCGCACAATTCCGCGCGCAGCGCCCATAGGCTTTAATGGGCACATCGCGCGAACTGCACTGTGCGCCGGGCGATTGCGCGCGCAAAACTTTGCGCGAGTTTCATTTTATCACGCCTAAACTGAGTTTAGGCGTGATACAGGGGTTTTCACAGGCGTGCAAACACTTTGCACCGCTTTGTGAATCAGGCCCTATGTCCGCTTCCATGAAAGCAAGAAGTAGACACATTGTAGATTTATTGCAGGATTTGTATCAGCTGTAACAAGGAATAGTTTTTCTTTAAAGAGACTCTGAAGCCAAGAAACAAAACAGGTTTAAAGGATACCCGAACTGACATGAGATAGACATGTGTATGTACAGACAGTGCCTATCACACAACTACTGTAACTATGATGTGCTCCTTTTTTTCTTTCTAGGCCTGAAAGAGTTAAATATCAGGTATGTAAGTGGCTGACTCAGTCCGGACTCAGACAGGAAGTGACTACAGTGTGACCCTCACTGATAAGAAATTGCAACTATAAAACACTTTCCTAGCAGAAAATGGCTTCGGAGAGCAAGAAAGAGATAAAAAGAAGAATTTTCTTATCAGTGAGGGTCACACTGTAGTCACTTCCTGTCTAAGAAAATTCTTCTTATCTCTTTCTTGCTCTCAGAAGCCATTTTCTGCTACGAAAGTGTTTTATAGTTGGAATTTCTTATCAGTTAGCGTCACACTGTAGTCACTTCCTGTCTGAGTCCGGACTGAGTCAGCCACTTACATACCTGATATTTAACTCTTTCAGGCTGAGAAAGAAAAAAAGGAACACAACATAGTTATTTGTGTGCTAGGCACTGTACATACCCATGTCTATCTCATGTCACATGTCACCTCGGGTATCCTTTAACATAATTGCCCCACCTAAAACGCCACATCCCCGCAGCTGAAAACTCCATAAAACTCCCCGGGGCACATTGCGGGGCTCCTTCCGCATAGAGGCAGAGCTTTGGGCTGTAGCTCTGCCTCTACTCCCGTCAGTGGGCGCGGATCTCCGCCTCTCCCCGTCTTTTTTCACTGAGAGGGGCAGGGGAGAGGCAGCGATCAGCGCAGATTGATGCGCATGGAGGCAGAGCTGCAGCTCAAAGCTCTGCCTCCCTGGGCACTGCGGGCAGCAAAATCCACGACCAGGAAAGTTGTGGATTTTTGCCCCGGGAGTTTGGGGTGATTTATGGAGTTTTCAGCCACGGGGATGCAGCGTTTTACGTGGGGCAATTATGTTAAATAGGTTATTAACCACTTGCCGACCGCGCACTCATAACGTGCGTCGGCAAAGTGGTAGCTGCAGGACCAGCGACGCACATCTGCGTCGCCGGCTGCAGACTAATTAATCAGGAAACAGCCGCTTGCGCGAGCGGCTGCTTCCTGTCAATTCACGGCGGGGGGGCTTCGTGAATAGCCTGCGGGCCACCGATGGCGGCTCGCAGGCTAAATGTAAACACAAGCGGAAATAATCCGCTTTGTTTAAATTTTTACAACGCTGCTAACAGTAGCAGCGTTGTACTAGATCAGCGATCCCCGGCCAATCAGCGGCCGGGGATCGCTGTCACATGACAGGCAGGAGCCTGTTAGAGGCTGCACAGGACAGATCCGTTCCTATGCAGCCTCCAATCTCCGGGGCAGGGAGGGAGAAGAGGGACAGGGGGAATCCTGCGGTGGAGGGGGCTTTGAGGTGCCCTCCCCACCCCCACCAGCCACACGCAGGCAGGAGCGATCAGACCCCCCCCCCCCCAGCACATCATCCCCCTAGTGGAGAAAAAAGGGGGGGCGATCTGGTCACTCTGCCTGTTATTTGATCTGTGCTGGGGGCTGTAGAGCCCACCCAGCACAGATCTTAGAATTCAGCGCTGATCCTTAAGGGGGGGTAAAGGCTGAGTCCTGAAGTGGTTAAAGTAAAAACCTGTTTTTTTCTTGACTTCAGAGTCTCTTTAAATGTTACTATGCTGTGGCTTATCTTTTATAGCAGAGAGGAAATTCTGAGTTCAGGTCCGCTTTAATTGGTACCTGAAGTGACATGTAGCATGGCAAGCTTGGGATGAGTACACTCCGCGTCCATAGTACACTGTGTTGCTTTTTTCATAGGGCCGGTTTCCACCAACACTCTGCTGGCATTAAACGTGCTGTTTTGGGCAATAAGGCAAAAGCAACGTTTTTAGGGATCGAGCACTGTCCCATGCAGTGAATGGGAGCCTTTAGTACAAGTTTTTGCAGGTTTTCATAAAAAGCCTGTTAGTAAAGTCTCAAAAGCAACTTGCAGCTTCTAGAAGTTGTTTGCTGTTGCTGGCATTGCGTTTAAATTCCAGGAAAAGCCAGTGAAATCCAACAAAAGCCTGTATTTCCACTTCCTGCAGACATATACTGTATCCCTGCACTTTTCGCCAAAAGCCCAGGAAGTTGTAATGATCTGCTCTGCTGTATGCACAGGCAGGCAGGTTTTTGACCATTTTGTCAGGTCTGCATGCTGCAGGTCCCTGGAAAGGAGACCTGTTTTCACTCTGCAAGTTTCAGACTTGCTGTTCTGGTGAGGGGTTTCCATTCACTCATCTGGTTATTGATAGCTCTGCCTCTTTTGAAGGCTTGCAGTATAAATGCCATTTCCTTCCAGAATTCCCTGCTGGTCATAAAGGTTTGGTTCTGCTGGACTTACCTTGAGTTACAGCCACTCTGCTAATTGTTTGCTAAATATCGCCTTAGAGTAGTTATCCTTGGGAGTGCACTGGCATTCCTTCTAGCGCAGTCAGGTTGTTTATCTGTATTGCCTAGTTCTGTCTTATCTGTTGCGATTGCACTTTTTTCAACGGCGGCTGACAGTGAATCGCTCTGTCTGTTGGGTTCTCATTCGCCCTAGCAGTAGAGGTGTTGGATCTCTCGGTACTCTGTCTTGGAGTTTAACCTTAGCTGCGGTTGCTACTGGTTTCTCTTTCTGTTTGTCTTGTCCGGAACGAACGCTTGCTGTTGTCTGGGTGAGGCAACCGGTTAGCAAGCGTTTGCGTTCTTTGTTTTTCTTTTTTCGTGTTTCATTTGTTAGTCAAGGTTGGTACGCTTTGTCGCTGTTTCGCTTAACGTCTGGTGACCGTGCCTTGCACGCGCTGTCGCTATTGCGCTTAACGTGTGGTGACCGCGTGTAGCTAGTCCTGTCTGTTCTTTCGGGTTGGATTATAGTTTAATTGGTTCTGTCTTTATTCATCCTGTGATCTGTCTTTACTCAGTCTTGTGTCTCTATTAGCAATCGCTATTCTTGCGATTGCTTTCTCACTTTGGTCTTCGCTGTTGTAGGTCTACCGTCGCCGGGTGGCGACTAGATTGGTGGACATACATACATTCCGTCTCTGTGCTCACTCTCTCTCGAGAGGCTATCTTGCCCTGTGTTGCTTCATTTCGTACAATTTCTATCTGACATCTGTGGCTGTGCAGAGGGTTTATTCCTCTGCACTCCACAGCTCCATCTGCCAGTTGGAATTCCTCTCTACAGGTGCATTTGCACCAAAGCTGGGTTCCCTTATTTAAACGCTTGTGGAGGGTTTCCGCAGTGTCGGCGCCCAGGTTGTGCACTGACCACGGAGATAATTCCACATTCGTTACAAAAGTGCAATGCTCTCAAATGCTACACACTGAAATCCGTTAAATCCTTCAAAAGACATTAAAAGCTTAGCTGTTACATTCTTGAAAAAAAGAATGAGATGCTGAGCAGAAGCTCGTCAGAAGGAGTACGTATGAAATCGCCGCCGGGAGACTTGGGCGCAGGATACAGAAGATATACGGCTTATCCTGCTGCTGCACAAGTCCCGGCGGCGTTAATTACTATTCTCCCTCCAGGTCCACGTGGATGGTGGGGAATGATGTAATTGGCTTCCAGCTATTGCTGGCGGCCGAATTACAGTGTTTCAAAAGTAACTTCAGCTCAGTCTTTTGATGGCACCGAAATTACTCTCTGTGCGCCGCGATAGCCGTAATTCCTATCACGGCCTATGGTGGCGCCGGCTGCGCCCAAATCTCCTGCGCTGGATACAATGTGTTTGCAGCAGAAGACCATGTGAACCAGCCCTAACTGTAAGGCAGGGTTGTCCACACCTTTTGGACTCACAAACTACTTAAAGGACAACTGAAGCAAGAGGGATATGGAGGCTGCCATATTTATTTCCTTTTAAGCAATACCAGTGTCCTGGCAGCCCTGCTGATCTTCTGACTCTCTAATGCTTTTGGCCATAGACCCTGAACAAGCATGCAGCAGATCAGGTGTTTCTGACATTATTCAGACACTACTGAATCCTAATAGATCAGTAGGACAGCTAGGCAACTGGTATTGTATAAAAGGAAATAAATATGGCAGCCACCGTATATTTCTCAGTTCAGTTGTCCTGAAAATAGCCCCAAAACCCACAAATAATTAGGCAGACTCCCTTTCCCCATCTCCAAACATAATTGCTGTAGTGTATGGAGTCCCTTGTCAGAGTATGACAGCTGCCTACACTGTCTGCTGTCACACTTTGCCCACTGACAAACCCTTTGCTCCAGGTGTCTACTCCAGCCTGTGTAGAGGCAGCAGTGGGATGGAGCCGAGTAGATTACCTGGCAGCTGGGCTTGCTTGCTGGTCCTGGATAGATGTGCCGGTAGAGCATCAGTTGGTAGCACCGGAGACTCAGTGATGGTGCCATGCAGGAGACCAGGGGCACAGCCAAGAACCCTGATCCAGGAAGCAGGAGGGGGTAGCGTACCTATGGGCTGGCATGGTTGCAACATGACAGTGGCTCCTCCTACTTCCGGGCCCATGGGAACTGCTGGAGGGGCCACAAACATTCGTGGCCCTCATTGGTTGCGTGACATTTGCTCTCACGCTGTGAGTGGCCGGTGCTGCACTGTCACCACTTTAAGCATCCGACTGCGATCTACCCATCAGTCCTTTGGGATCAATGCAATGGGCACACCTGCTGAATCCAGGCTAGAGTTAGGTGTATGGGGGGGGGAGGGGGCTAGTGTGTTAGGTGTAGGTATGGGGAGGGTAGTGACAGGTAGATTGGAAAGGCTAGTGTGCTTGGTGGAGGTATGGGAAGGGTAGTGACAGGTAGATGGGGAAGGCTAGTGTGTTAGGTGGAGGTATGGGAAGGGTAGTGACAGGTAGATGGGTAAGGCTAGTGTGCTAGGTGGAGGTATGGGGAGGGTAGTGACAGGTAAATGGGGAAGGCTAGTGTGTTAGGTGTAGGTATGGGAAGGGTAGTGACAGGTAGATGGGGAAGGCTAGTGTGCTAGGTGTAGGTATGGGAAGGGTCGTGACAGGTAGATGGGTAAGGCTAGTGTGCTAGGTGTAGGTATGGGGAGGGTCGTGACAGGTAGATGGGGAAGGCTAGTGTGCTGGGTGGAGGTATGGGGAGGGTAGTGACTGGTAGATGGGGAAGGCTAGTGTGTTAGGTGTAGGTATGGGAAGGGTAGTGACTGGTAGATGGGGAAGGCTAGTGTGTTAGGTGTAGGTATGGGAAGGGTAGTGACAGGTAGATGGGTAAGGCTAGTGTGCTAGGTGGAGGTATGGGGAGGGTAGTGACTGGTAGATGGGGAAGGCTAGTGTGTTAGGTGTAGGTATGGGAAGGGTAGTGACTGGTAGATGGGGAAGGCTAGTGTGCTAGGTGGAGGTATGGGGAGGGTAGTGACTGGTAGATGGGGAAGGCTAGTGTGTTAGGTGTAGGTATGGGGTAGTGACTGGTAGATGGGGAAGGCTAGTGTGTTAGGTGTAGGTATGGGAAGGGTAGTGACAGGTAGATGGGTAAGGCTAGTGTGCTAGGTGGAGGTATGGGAAGGGTAGTGACAGGTAGATGGGTAAGTCTAGTGTGTTAGGTGTAGGTATGGGGAGGGTAGTGTGTTAAGTGTAGGTATGGGGAAGTAGTGACAGGTAGATAGGTAAGGCTAGTGTGTTAGGTGTAGGTATGGGGAAGGTAGTGACAGGTAGATGGGTAAGGCTAGTGTGTTAGGTGGAGGTATGGGAAGGGTAGTGACAGGTAGATGGGTAAGGCTAGTGTGTTAGGTGGAGGTATGGGAAGGGTAGTGACAGGTAGATGGGTAAGGCTAGTGTGCTAGGTGTAGGTATGGGAAGGGTAGTGACAGGTAGATGGGTAAGGCTAGTGTGTTAGGTGTAGGTATGGGGAAGGTAGTGACAGGTAGATGGGTAAGGCTAGTGTGTTAGGTGTAGGTATGGGGAGGGTAGTGACAGGTAGATGGGTAAGGCTAGTGTGTTAGGTGTAGGTATGGGGAAGGTAGTGACAGGTAGATGGGTAAGGCTAGTGTGTTAGGTGTAGGTATGGGGAAGGTAGTGACAGGTAGATGGGTAAGGCTAGTGTGTTAGGTGTAGGTATGGGGAAGGTAGTGACAGGTAGATGGGTAAGGCTAGTGTGTTAGGTGTAGGTATGGGGAGGGTAGTGACAGGTAGATGGGTAAGGCTAGTGTGTTAGGTGTAGGTATGGGGAAGGTAGTGACAGGTAGATGGGTAAGCCTAGTGTGTTAGGTGTAGGTATGGGGAGGGTAGTAACAGGTAGATAGGGAAGGCTAGTGTGTTAGGTGTAGGTATGGGGAGGGTAGTGTTAGGAATAGGTATAGGGAGGTTAGTGTCAGGTGTGGGGGTGGCGGGTGCAGTGCAGAGTATTGTGTGAGCAAAAGCCAATTTTCCTGCTACTGTAATTCTGCTTATGTGTATTATATATCCATGTAAATTGTATGTTATATTGTTCCATCACCAACCCTGTATGTCCCAGAACCAATTCCAGGTACAACCTCCAGTTGTACTTTGCAAATATGATTTTGAAAAGTACCGTTACTTGTAAAAGTTTTCACTTCCTAATCCAGCAAGCTGAATCCAAGGGCATCGTTTTCCTACTAACCCCATCGTGCACTGCACAGTCAGCTCAACTCCCCTTACTCCATAGTAACAGGACATGTCACTAGCCTGAGGGACCTAGTCACTATCAGGGCCCATTTCCATGGGTAGTTGAACTGTGTTCTCAGCAAGCAGTTGCCAGGCTGCAGTGAGCAGTTGTAAGAGTTTGAGAGGCTCTTCACTGCCTATCAACTGTTCGTGGAAAAGAGCCCTTACTGGCAGCGACAGTTCTCCTTTGTGTGCACCAGGCTTTAAAGGCCAACTGAAGTGAGAGGGATATGGAGGCTGACTTATGTTTCTCCTTTCAAATAATGCAGATTGCCTGGCTATACTGTTGATCCTCTGCCTCTAATACATTTAGCCATAGACCCTGAGCAAGTATGCAGATCTGGTGCTCCGACTGGGATTAGCCAACAGTCTTACTCCAGTTAAAAACAAAGATTCACTAATACATCCTTGAATTCTCCTTTATCGCACGATTACGAATGGACAGAATATTTTCCTAACAAGCCAATCACACTGGCTCAGGAAGTGGAAACCGTTCTAGCTAATGAGGTACTAGCTTTGAATAGTGAACAGCAGATGCACGCTAATGAATCAGCAGCTCAACACTTTCATTTGCCAGCATGGCTTCCACTTCCTTGTTCACTAAAGACTATCCTGGTAGAATTTCTCACTCATCCAAACGAACCAACTTAAAACGAAAACTGATACTCGTGTTAAGGTGCCCATACATCCAGCGATGTATAGACGGATCGACTAAGAGACAGATCTCTGCCTGTACACCGCTGGCTGATTATCGATTTGAGCATGAATGGTCTTCGGAATTGGCCTTGTGATACCTCCTCTCTTCACCCCCCACCCCCATTATCTCACCTGCTCCAGCTGCCGCAACTGTCCAGTTGCTCCTGGTCTCCCTAAACACCGCCACATGGTGGCGCTCATTGGAGACAACAAACTAGAGTGGGAGATCCCGTAGCTGGAGCAGGTTACAAGGGACGGGCTGATTCACATTTGGGGGCGGCAGCAGCTTGGGGTCCATCGCATTCACTTGTTGCCATATTACGCAGCCAATCGACCACATCGGACCGAGATTTTCCAGATTTACATTCTACTTATGTTGGGCCTGACAATTGTCGATCAGGCATGCTTGTTGCATCACAGATTGTTATCCGATAGTATAGTTATCGAATTGAGTGGTCAATCAGGCCACAACATTGCGAGATGCCTGGCCAGCTGTATATTCTTGCAATCTGCTAAGGCTGCAGGACTGATTAAGAGCTTGACTTGTATCTTGTCATCTATACAGGGTCATGCGGTGGAGGTATCATGGGGGGAGCAGCTGGTTTACCTCGGCTGGATGGAGAGTCGATGCCGGACACATTTTGGAGCAACAGTTGTGGAGCTGAACAGGCAGTTGGCAGCGACACTGGGACTAACAGATGGCCAACAGGTATGCTTGATCTGTAAGGACAGCACAGGAGCAGCTCCAGATTCTGGCTGACCATTTCCCTGCAATGCTTTTCGCCAGTTCATTTATAGGAATGAAAGTGCACAGATGCCTTCTTTTACTGGGCAAGCACTGTTTAGAACTTAGAGTATATACTCACATATAAGCCGACCCGCGTATAAGCAGAGGTACCCACTGTCCCCTCAGAAACCAGGAACAAGTGATTGACTTGCATACAAGCCCCCTACCTAGTATAGCCCCCTCCACAGTAGCCTGTGCAAGTCAGCCCCTCTCCCCATAGCCAGATATGACCCAAGGCACAGCTGTGTCTTAAGACACCAGTAGATGGTGTCATAGATATGAGACACAGCGATTGCCACACAGGAAGAATCCCTGATCGTTGCACCACTGGCACGCTCCGCTCCACAAGCCAGCAGACACAGGTAGTGTTGAGCAGCGCACTCTGCACACCATGTTTCGGGGGATGGGGGTACAGACACAGCAGGGAGGCAGTTGGCAAGACCAGGATCACTAGTGCATGATCCTTACACTCCTCTGCCAGCAACAAAACCTGCTCCACCATCCGTTCTGCTCCACTGATTCGCATATAAGCCAAGGGGGTGACTTTGTGAGACTTTTGTGCTGAAAAATTAGGCTTATATGCGAGTATATACAGTATGCATGCCCAGTTTGGAATTGCTTGCTTACTGCTCTGTGGACTTCTGGGAAGCTGAAGGGGAAAAAAAGGTTTTCGGACAATGAACAGGAATGATTCTGAATAAGGATTGTTGAGTCAATGAGATGCAAATAATTCCAAGTTTATGTGGGATTATGTAAATTTTGTATGCAAATGTATGCAGTTGGAAAGTGGACCAACCATTTGATAAACCAATTTAAGTCGCATATAGAATTTGCATAATTGTGCATCAAGTAAGAATTATTTACACCTCATTGACTATCCCTAACCCTGAAGAAGTTCAGATGTAAATGTAGCCATAGGTTACACTGGAATCCCGTTGCAAGCCGCACCACGGCGCACTTCCTCCTTCTGGCTTGGAGGAAGTGTGCGTAGTGAGGCTTACAACGCGTCCAGTAGGAGGAGTGCAA
Source organism: Hyperolius riggenbachi (assembly GCF_040937935.1). Classification (NCBI taxonomy): domain Eukaryota; kingdom Metazoa; phylum Chordata; class Amphibia; order Anura; family Hyperoliidae; genus Hyperolius; species Hyperolius riggenbachi. The sequence continues at coordinate 28,685,725 of NC_090650.1, read as the reverse complement.
GCTATTTGGAACACACACTATACAAGGACTTATGGGTAAATAACCCCTTATTTTCCCACCGCACACCTGAGGTAATTAAGGCTCATTTAAATCACGAATTTGAGTGCTTAAAGAAAACCTGTACTGAAAATTAAAAGTCAAAATAAACATACACAAGTCATACTTACCTCCTGTGTAGTCTACTCCTCAATCTATTTTTCCTCTCCTGCGTCCTGTTTGTCCACTGTGATCAATAGAATTCTCCGTCCTCCATTTTGAAAATGGCTATTACCCCATAACAGCTTCCTGGTCATCACACTGTTAAACTGTAACATCGCCCACTTGAGCCATAGGAAAACATGGACACATCAGTTCTCCTCTCAGCTGTAACTGACAGCAACTGATATATAACCGACAGCAACTGATATATTTCAGTTCTGACAAAATGTTGTCAGAACTGGAAGGGATCATTGTCAGAAGAAAATGGTGAGCTTCTGAGAGGAACTGATGGCAAGGTAACTATGTAATGTTCATTTGAAGTTACCTCATGTGTTTATTTTAAATAATTTTACTCAGTACAGGTTCTCTTTTTGTAAGTACTTGTGAGCCCATCAATGGCCGGAAACAGAATACCGCCTAAACAGGTTTACTATAAACAGAAGTTCTAATATATCTAGGTTTACTATACCAAGCAGTATTCCCATATACTTATATAGTGCTTGGCTGGGACCTGGACACTTACCGCTTATACTTGCGTATAAGCCTAGGTACCTACTGTTCCCTCAAAAACAAGGAAAAAGTTATTGACTCGCATATAAGCCCCCTACCCAGTATAGCCCCCTCTACAGTAGCCTGTGCAAGTCAGCCCCTCTCCCCATAGCCAGATGTGCCCCAAGGCACAGCTGTGTCTTAAGACACCAGTATATGGCGTCATAGATAGGAGACATAGCGATTGCCATACAGGAAGAATCCCCAATCATTGCACCAGTGACACGCTGCGTGCACGCTCCGCTCCACAAGCCAGGGGGCATAGGTAGTCTTGAGCAGCTCACTCTGCACATCATGTTGCAGGGGATGGGGGGGGCACCGAAACAGCAGGAAGGCAGCTGGTAAGAGCAGTATCACTAGTGCAAGATCCTTACACTCCTCTGCCAGTAACAAAACCTGCTCCACCATCCGTTCTGCTTCACTGACTCACATATAAGCCGAGGGGGTAACTTTTCAGCACTTTTTTTGTGGCTTATTTGCGAGTATATACAGTAGTTTAGTAGACCCAACATTTTACTATAACAAGAAGATACTGTACCTTTATTTCTAAGAACCCAACAGTGGTCATGTATGTTCCGTCAGCCCAACTGTTCCTGCTGTCTTCTGGGAGAGGAATGGCAGAGCTGCTAAACAAACCTCAAATCACACCATGAGAGGGTGTGGCGATGCTGCCAATCAATCCCGCTTTTATGTGTGTCAGTGGAGGAGGTGGAGTTGAGTCTGGGCAGCTCAGCTGTTGGGAGTCTTCAAACAAGACCCGCACCATCATTGGGAGAGCCCACATAGCAGTAGTGCCTCTTTCCAAAATATTAAAGCGGATCAAAACTGTCAAAGTGAAAAAGAGCCACAATGACACATACTATGCTGATTATGCAGTTTATTCGCAATCCATTTCTGGCAGTGGTGAGATTATACGGAAGACAACAGCATGTTGACGTAAATGAAAAACTTCTACCATATAAAACAATGCTTAGGGACACTAAAGAAACATGGCAGGCAGTAACTGGATCATACAGTAACATAAGGAAAGCAAGAAGTCTGCTCAGGTGCTAATGAACTGCAAGGTGCTGAAAGCATTTGGCAAATGAGCTAAAACAGCCTTGAGTAATTTCATTTCTGTAATTGACAAGAATGTGGTGGCAGCTGGTAGAGAGAAGTTTGGCAAACTGAACACTTCTAAATGATAAAAGTTAACTGGATGAAGTGTGTAACAGCTGGGGATTAATGGATATCTGACTCCAGACAAAACCACATAAGGTAAGCACAGAGGTATGTACAGGCTGGATCCACATACCACGATCTAGTACTCTCCCCCTTAAAGGACACCCGAGGCGAAAATAAACTAATGAAAAACAATTGTTTCTATCTTCCTTCTCCTAAAAATGACTTTAAGATAGTCCAATTTTATTTTCGGTATAAATCTATTGTAAGTTTTGTTTTATTTTTGCTCAATGACACATTCGTTGACGTATGCCAGAGCAAAAATCTATAAACTATTGACCATTTATCTCTTTCCTGCTCTCAGAAGCCATTTTCTGCTAGGAAAGTGTTTTATAGTTGGAATTTCTTATCAGTGAGGGTCACACTGTAGTCACTTCCTGTCTGAGTCAGGACTGAGTCAGCCAATTACATACCTGATATTTAACTTTCAGACAGAGAAAGTAAAAAAGGAACAGCATAGTTATGTGTGCTAGGCACTGTACATACCCACGTCTAAATCATGTTACATGTCACCTCAGGTATCCTTTAAAGGGCAACTGTAGTGAACAATATATGGAGGCTGCCATATTTATTTCCTTGTAAACAATACCAGTTGCCTGGCAGCCCTGCTGATCTATTTGCCTGCAGCTGGTTCTGAATCACACTAGAAACAAGCATGCAGCTAATCTTGTCAGATCTGACAATGTCAGAGACACCTGATCTGCTGCATGCTTGTTCAGGGTCTATGGCTAAATGTTTTAAAGTCAGAGGATCAGCAGGACTGCCAGGCAACTGGTATTGCTTAAAAAGAAAAATATGGCAGCAGCTATATACCTCTCACTACAGTTGTGCCTTTAACACCTGAAAAAAAATTGACTTTTGGACTGAAGTCACATTTTCATACAGGAAGAGGCAGGCTTGCTGTGATGACCCCTCCCCTTCACTGTCCTATTTAGAGGAGTGAGTGGGGAAAGGATGATTGCAGCAAGCCCGCCTCTTCCCATCTTTCAACCAAAAGTCACATTTTTCAAGGTAGGATTATGGGGACCAGTGGGGAGGAGGAGAGGAACATATAATGCACAGAGGTAAGTGGATCCAGCATGAAACATAACTCTGTACTAACCTTGGGTAGCTTTGCTTAAGGTCAGGTGTGCTTTAAAAAAAAAAAATATATACAGTAAAGATTATGGCTTCTTATGAGGACTTCATAAAGTTATTTTATACTCGAGAAATGAACCTAAAGTGACACCCAAGTTGCCCAATTTCACTTACCTGGGGCTTCTTCCAGCTCCTTGTAGTCAGTCCCTCGTCTATCCACTCAGCAGCTGTCCCCTCAAAGCTGCAAGCGTCACCTCGATCGTGGTCCTGTGGCAGGGAGTGCTTGCACAGTTCAACAAATTTGCAATTGTGCATGCACAAATGTTCCCTGCAACACGAGCACAATTGAGGAGCCACATAGGCGCAGTAGCCTGCAATTGGCTCAGGTGCTGAAGCATTAAGAGTGGAAGGACAGTGAGGGACCAGGAGGACTACAGGTGAGCTGGAAAAAGCCCCAGGTACGTTACTCTGCACCTTCCTGTCAGTAAATTGTTTTCCCTTTCTAAAGTTGTCATCTGGAAAAGGTTAACCTCCTCCAAACTCAAAATTTTATTTTGTGTTATTGAGACGGGTACAGAAACAGTTTCATTGCATCAGAGAGAAATTATCTCCATAATCATTTAGTAGGAAGTGAATCAGATTAGCCCAGTTGCAATGTGCATACAGTTTGCATGCAAGCTGGAATTCCTGACCAGCTCTAATGAGCATCCTCCGCCATTTACATGGGGAAGAATTGGTGGGGTTTCGATACGGAACACAGGATCATAACAGGACATTAGAACAGCCTTACACGTGTTGCAAAATTCTATACAACGGGCTTCCAAAAAGTCCACCTGTGAATGTTCCATGTAACCACAGAAGCATAAAGTCAATAACTGGAATATGCGGCATTTCCAATCCCACAAGCACTGGCCTACCAGTGCTGCTTCACATGGCGATCAGCAGAGCAGCTGTGACAGTAATAGCTTGACACTAGATGCAGAGAACCAGGCAGCTGTTGTGAGAAAAAAGTCAAGTTCCTGGTTTGACAGACCTCCTCAGGGGAAGCTGGATCCTGCTGCAAAACACAAATTTACAATGACTGTAAATAACATAAGTGTAGAGAAAGTTAGAGGTAGTGAGCCCCTCGAGGCGCGATCTGGCCACCCAATTAGATCACTCAGCTGCTCCCACAAACACTGTATATGTAATCAAAGAAGAAGAGAAAAGGGGAGCGCTCTGAGAAAACAGTTCAGCAAGGTGCAGGCAAAAGATGGTATGGTCTCACCTAATCCTAATGTGGCTGGCACAGCGTACGCAGCCGCGATAAGCAGGCGTCCCTCTAAGCCAGCCGGGGACCGGGCTCTCTGTATCGGCAGGGCGGACGTGACTTCACCTTCCCAGGAGTCCAGACGGCAGTTGCTATGGGGACTTGGACGCTACCTCTAACACACGCATAGAAGCGTGGAGAGCGGCGTCCAGTCCTCCACAGACAGTTTACACTGCTGTCTGTGGAGGACTGGACGCCGCTCACCACGCTTCTACGCGTGTGTTAGAGGTAGCGTCCAAGTCCCCATAGCAACTGCCGTCTGGACTCCTGGGAAGTCACGTCCACCCTGCCGATACAGAGAGCCCGGTCCCCGGCTGGCTTAGAGGGACGCCTGCTTATCGCGGCTGCGTACGCTGTGCCAGCCACATTAGGATTAGGTGAGACCATTCTATCTTTTGCCTGCACCTTGCTGAACTGTTTTCTCAGAGCGCTCCCCTTTTCTCTTCTTCTTTGATTGTAAATAACATAATACACTATCCGCACTTTATGCAAACGTCCACAGAAGTATAGCGTTTGGGTGGCAATAATATACCATAATTAGTTTTGTTTAATGTACTAGATAACCTAAAACACACTGCTCACCCTTTCCTGTCTTGGAATTTGTTTCACATTTTATTGTTACTTTTGTCACTGTCATTACCAATTCTGTGATTTTTGTATACAGTATTGGTGTATATCATTGTCTTTAAATGTACAAAGTAAGAAACAAACATGGGGTACAAAATACAAACTGGCTCTAGGGCTCTGTGCCACCGCCGCATGTTAGTGCACATGCGAGTGCATCCCGCCCACCTACACGGCTTTCTGTCCCAACGGCTTTCTGTGTGGCACATGCGCAGTAGCACACACACACACACACACACACACACACACACACACACACACACACACACACACACACACACACACACACACACACACACACACACACACACACACACACACACACACACACACACACACACACACACACACACACACACACACACACACACACACACACACACACACACACACACACACACACACGATGACGAAGGGACAGTTAGGTATTATTGTATAGGATAACTAACTACTATGGGACTTTTTTTTTATTGGGGGGGGGGGGGAAGTTAAAGGGAACCTTAACCGGCGGGGAAAAATAAATTCACTTACCTGGGGGCTTTCCCAAGCCTCCTGCAGCCGTCCTGTGCCCGCGCCGGTCCTTCAGTGCCCTCCGGTCTGCTTTACGGCTCTTTACGACGCTTTACGGCTCTTTACGACGAGGAATACGGAACAAGAGGACGCTTTGCCGGAGGACGACTGGCGGTCGGCCGAAAACTAAATTTAGCGGCGGAGGGAGACCGGAGGGCACCGAAGGACTGGCACGGGCACAGGACGGCTGCAGGAGGCTTGGGAAAGCCCCCAGGTAAGTGAATTTATTTTTCCCGCCGGTTAAGGTTCCCTTTAAACTGACATGTTAGGTAATTTGGAAGTTTTTGTAACATTGAGGTTGGTTCTCACACTACAAATACATTGCCAGTTAAACATTTAATGCAGGTCTTAACCCAATCCACACACCCAAGGATTGCTTTAGGCAGGGAGCACACTTCAAAATTGTGTGCGGCTTGTCACTTGTGGCCATTTATTTGAATGGCCCACTTGGAAATCGCACGTCATTTGCATTCGTTTGTTTTTGCAACGTTTTCAAATCTGACAGCTCTCTGCTTTTTCCCACATGACACAAGTCCTTGGTTCAAGCTTTCCTGTCTGACGTCTTCTTCGGTCGTCCCTCGGCGCCTCCCACGATGCGGTCCACGCGCGTCACGTGATTTCAAACACTTCCTCCTTCAACCCGGAAGGAGGAAGTGTTTGTACTCACGTGACCGCCGCTTGGAGCGCATCGTGGGAGGCGCCGAGGGACGACAGAAGAAGACATCAGACAGGAAAGCTTGAACCCCCCCGCCCACACCGCACAGGTTTACTGGGTGAGATCCGGATAGAACTATCTGGACTCACCCGAATTTGCACCCATGCCTGGTAGAAAGGAGCTTGCAGATGTACACTTATGTATGAAGACCATGTCAATTAATAGTAGACGCATTTCCTACTTCAGAAACCTGATTTACACAACACACCATACTTCAGAACCTCAGGTAGTGGAGGGGGGCTGGTCAAGTGGTTGCAGTCCACGTGAATAGGAAGAAGGGAGCAACGGAGTCTTATGAAGCACAGTGTGGACCACACGTCAGTGACTTCACTACCTTAGGTTCTGAAGTATGGTGTGCGGCATAATTGTGGTTTCCAAAGTGAGAAACCCGTATTTGAACAGCAATACTATCAACTAATGTCTGAACAACGGGATACTAATGTAAACCTGAAGTGAGGAAACACTTTAGACAAAGACAAATAACATTTATATTGCGCTTTTCTCCTTGCGGACTCAAAGCGCCAGAGCAGAGCAGCAGCCACTAAGGCGCGCTCTATTGGCAGTAGCAGTGTAAGGGAGACTTGCCAAAGGTCTCCTACTGAATTAGTGCTGGCTTACTGAACAGGCAGAGCCGAGATTCGAACCCTGGTCGCCTGTGTCAGAGGCAGAGCCCTTAACCATTACACCATCAGCCAACTTTAGTTTAGGTACTTACACCAGTAGAGGGAAGGTCCGGCCCATAGCTTTCCTGTTCCTCCATCCTGCCCATCGCTCCAGCACTGTACTTCAGTCTAGCAATTTGACCTGCTAAGAACGCTTGTTGAACAGATAAGACCGGAGGAGAGCGCTGGATTGACGGACCTGACCAGGAAGGTTCTATGCTATCCTGAGCCTTGCTTCTACTAAGCGAAGTATCAAACCTCAAGAACCTAAAAAATACATTTGTCTGATGTGCCCATTGCAGTTAATAGAGCAACAATTGATATCAGGCAGCACACATGGAAAAAGGACATAGGTATGCCACAGAGACTGGATCAGCACAACCCACAAGGATAAGCTGGCACCACCGCGGAATAAAAAGTACCTTTATTCCCAAAAGCTTACAGAGAATCTATAATGCTAGGTACTCGCAGATTTAGGCCTCTTTCACAGTGGGACGTTAAAGTCAAACATTATAAAAATGTATAACACAGACTAACAGACACAGCAATACAAAGTCTGTGCGACATTCACAGTGCACAAATTGCGTTGTGTGTAATGTGTACCAATATTTAGAAAGTGCTGCATGCTGTGCGTTTAGCAATACATTTGCTGCGTTGTGTTGCACATGCTTAGTACTTTTTTTTTTTAAATGTAACATGCGCCGTTTTCGTTCCATCGGTATGCGATGAAAACAGCGCACCAAGAGACACATAACGTAGTGCAAAATAACATCCAATTTTATAACCTACATGCACTGCGTTAGGGGCACGTTGTGCGACTTCAGTGTCGCATCAAACGCAATGTCCCACTATGAAAGAGGCCTTACTGTCAGATTGATTATTTCCAACATGTCCAATCTGATTTCCGATCATTTTCTGATAGAAGTGAAGGGAAAAATAGTTAGAAAACAAATCGGAAATTGATCTGGCAGTAACTCTGCTAGAAAATCATAGTGTGTACCTAGCATAAAAAAAACAGCTTGAAAAATCACAATGTGGGTATGTAGCTTAGGATGTGAGTGGATGTTGCATCATCCAGAGGCCAACAGCCCCTAGGGGGTACTTACCTCAGGAGGGGAAGACTCTGGATCCTAATGAGGCTTCCCCCATCCTCTTCAATCTCCGAGAGCTATTGCTGGCCCACAAACAGCGGACATGTAAATATTTACCTTCCGCGGTCCTGCGCAGACGCAGTAGAGGCTTTCCGCTAGGCTCCAGAGGAAATAGGCAAGCCCGATCAGGTCAGCACTACTGCGCAGTGGACCTGATCGGGCTCTGCTAATTCCCCCGGAAACCTTCACAAAGCTAATACTGCACGTTCACAAAGAAGGTAAATATTGCAGCCACTACTGCGCTTGTGTCGGCTGACTTTTCAGGGGCTGCCAGCGGTGGATCCCGGAGGGTGAAAAGGAGGAGGGAAGCCTGATTAGGATCTAGAGACCCTCCTGCCAAGGTTTTTTTTTTGGGGGGGGGGGGGGGGGGTTACAGATTTCCTTTAAAATAGCAACATAGCTAAAACATTAGCCAAAGCAACTGAGCTATCTGTGGATTGGTGCAGTAATACATAGTCCCAACCAGCGCAATTTTTCAGAGAGGTCAGAGATAGCATGATCTAACTATGACATATCCAATGCAACTGTAAACAAAGAGGTTTGTGACATTGGAGCCAATGTCACAGTTCATGGCATGAGACTTATGAACCCAGCTTTACTGTAATGTACCATAGAGAAGTTAAGTAAACTTTTGTCTTACTTGTTTATCGTCCTCTCTCGTATCCCGGGAAGAGCTGGCTCAGAACGACTTGCAATGGCTTGTTCACCTGCATATTGTAGTTTTTGCCCAGATCATGTCGACAAGCTGGACAGCTGTGTACAGAGGCTTTAAAGGAACGGTCAAGGCAGCTCTTGCAGATGTTGTGCAAGCACTCTGTTGTGATTGGCTCATACACCACTTCCTGGCAGCAGATGCATAGGAAGGTTTCCTCTACTTTGTTAATGAACTTGGGACCTTCCTTGAGAAATGTCATCACTTCCTTCCATAACTTGACATTTAACTCATCCTTTTCAATCAAAGCTTTCTGCTCTGGAGTGAGTTTGTACTTTTCTACTTTGGATTTTTTGGGAGTGTTATCGTCATCGTCGTCCTCCTCCTCCTCCGATTCAACTTTGGGTTTCCGCTTTCGCTTGCCTTTGCTGGGAGGTTCCAACTCATCATCCTCCTCCTCATCACTACTGTAGTTTTCTTTCTCTCGCTCTTTGCTGGCAACAGACTCCAAGTAGCCCTCAGGATACTGCATGGTAAGACCCAGCTTCTTCATGCGTTCCTTGCCTTCCTTGGTCCATGGAGCAGGTTCCTCATCATCTCTCCTTAGCAGATAGCGCCACACGAGAAACCCAGACTTTCCCTTCTCAGGCCAGTACTTCACCACCTTGTAAATTCCATCATACCGGTTCCCTTCCTCTGGAGCGTATTCACTATGCTTTTTCCCTTTTGCATTGCGCACAACACGTACAGGCTTACCTGCCTGCCAGTCCTTAGCTTCAGCACCCTCTTTATCATTGATGCGGGCATTGCAGTTTAGGGCAAGAGCTCTGTTCATGTTGGTAAGTTTCTGGTCACATGATTGCTCGGCTGTGCGCTTGTTACCGGAGAGGTCACGACCTCCGCTTCCAGTGTAAGTGAACTCTGTCCCATCATCGGCATCATCTTCATAACCCCCTGCCAACACTAGGGAAAAGGAGCCATCGTTGCTTCTTCCGTGGATACCAGCCACGTGTGGCCTGTGTACGCCCGATTCACTAACCTGGACTCTGAATTTCCACATTGTGCCAACAGGTACTCCAGGTATTGGGCCATAGTGATTAGATGGGACAATTGTGCACTCCCTGGAACGGCCCATGCAAGCCATGCCCTTGCCCCAGTCTCTTTGAGAGGAGGAACTAGCGGAGGCCATTTTTGATTTCTTTTTGCTCTCCTTCAGCTTCTCGCCTGCCAGAACCACCTCACTTTTGTCGTTTCTGCAGTCCGGACAGTACCAATCGTCGTCTTCCGGCAGGGCAGACAGGGGAGGGCTCAGGCAATACATGTGGAATGCCATGTCGCACTCATCGCACAGCAGCTGCTTTGCGGGGTCCTGTTTGCCTCCGCAGATGTGGCAGGCGCACATGCGACACTTCGTCTTGGGGTCATCCTTGCACAACCTGCACTGGGGTCCAGTTTGCTTCTTCACTGGAGTTTGGGGAGCAATAATGTCCAGATCTGACGGTTTTTCGATCTTGAAAATCTCATCCACGAAAATAACTTTGCGGTCTTCCAGGGAGTCCCCCACCTCCCCTAACATGACTTTGGCATAGATCTCCTTTTTGGGTGTCTTTCTCAAGATCTCGGCGTCATACCAGTAGCCTCGTTCGGCAGGCAAGTCGGGGTTGTAGTTGACCATGACCACCTGGCCGACCACCAGCTGATCCCACTTTAGGGTGGTCCTGGCCCTGGGTCTGACATCCTTCTCCATCAGCTGGACCACCCCTTCCTCAGGATAGTCCTCATATTTGATATGGTAGACATAGTCCTCTCCATTAGCTTGGGGACCACTCTTCTTGGTCACTTTCACCACCTGAGCCTCAAACCAGGCACCCATGCCCAGATCCCTGGCATCCACCAGCTGGTCAGCCTTGTACAGTCCGAGATCAGTGGTCTCACAGGGTTCAGGCTCTTCCTCCGGCTCCACCTCCTCCATCTTGGTCTCCTCTTCTTTTTCCTCCTCCTCCTCCAGGACCTCAGTGGTCGGGGCAATGGCCGGGATCTGGCGCACCATCAGCTGCACGATGTCGTTCAAGCCGACGCTGTAGTCGAACAGAGTGTGGCCGTCCTCCATCTGCTTCCCGCGGTAGAAGAGCCGCTGCCGCTCCATCTCCACCTCGAACACCGCCTCGATGCGCTCCCGCAGCTCCTCCACCTTAGTCAGCTTGGACAGGTCGTCGATGCGGTGGGTCTTCCTGCCGTCCATGGTGCGCACCTGGATCCACATGATGGCGGTAACTGTCCCCGGAGATCTCCGCTAGGACGGCTGCTCGGCGCATGTGAGAATCTCCCGCCAGCCGCACAGCGCGCGGTTTATAGTTTGGCGGGAAGTTTTCCAGCGCGCCGCGGATTGGTTATGCGTAGTGCTGAGAAGGGGAGGCGGAGTCAGCCGAGTACTGTCGAGTCTTGGGATTGGTGGACAAGGTGTAGAGGCGTTTCCTTATACACAGCGTGCTCTAGACTTGGTGACGGTGTGGGAGGAGACTCTGTCTGTCATGGAGCTTCTGCGCTGCGCTGCAGGATCGTACAACTCAGCACACAAGTGATTCCTCCTTTTCCCCACCAACAGAGCTCTCTATTAGTGGGGTCTGATCGCTCCCCCAATGTTTATTTTTTAATAAATTTCCCTGTTTTATTTTTTTTATTCCCCCCTCTCCCTGCCAGCCAATCAGTGTGATAGGCTTTATGTCTCCCAGGGGGGCTGTCCCCAGTACAGCGTACCAATAGATCGCAGCGCTGTACGGCTATAAAAGACGGTGCTTTCGCCGTCTAACAGTCTCCTAGCGGCGATCGCCGCTGGGAGGCTGATGGCAGAGCAGAGCTCTATCATTCCTGCACAGTTGTGCGCGTAATCTGCAAATCCCTGCCCCAGGACTTGACGCCAATTGGCATTAGGCGGTCCTGGGGCTGCCGTCTTCATCACGCCCATTGGCGTTAGGCAGTCTTTAGGTAGTTAAATACGCCCCCCCGAACGCTGGTGCAATTAATCTCTATGAGAAGGTTCATATCAGCGCGGGTCATGCGCTGTGCGGCTAGCAAACCAGTGCATGTACCATTTCTGAGGCGATTCCGCCTCAATAGAGGGATAGGAGAAACGCAAAATGCTCACAAAATCGCTTTGTGCAGTGATTGCGTCGCATTTTTAAGAATAAATACATTCTAATTATTCTTTTCCGGGTCAAAGAGTTCACTTCCTGACTTGCGTCAGAGAGTACATTGCAAAACCGCTCAGAAAAATCACTTAGAAAACCGCTAGGCACAAAAACAAATCACCCGCCCAAGCGCCGGGAATCGGAAAACAAAGATGCCTCATAAACAGCCCAACGCGGATGGACACGTGGGCAGAATGCAATGTGAACAAGGCCTGAGAGGGATATGGAGGCTGCCATATCTATTTCCTTTTAAAAACAATGCACATTGCATGGCAGTCCTGCTGAACCTCTGCCTCTAATACATTTAGCCATAGACCCTGAACAAGCATATACAGATCAGATTCTTCTGACTGAAGTCAGACTGGATTTAGCCGTATGCTTATTTCAGTCAGACACTACAACAGCCAAAGAGATCAGCAGGACAGCCAGGCAACTGGTATTATTTAAAAGGAAATACATATGGCAGCCTCCATATGTCTCTCAGTTCAGTTGTCTTTATAAAGGATGTGACGGTCCCTGTTCTTCAGTCTGATCCCCCTGTCCCTGCTTGGTGGGACATCTGGGTGTTAGAGTACATTTGAAATCGGCGCCGGTAGACTTTGGCGCAGGATTCAGCCGGTATATGGCTGATCCTGCTGCTGCACAAGTCCGGGCCGTATTAATTACTATTCCCCCTCCAGGCCGCCATGGATAGTGGGGGAATGAAATCGGCTTCCAGCGATTGCTGGAGGCCGAATTATTGTGGTTTTTTTAAGCAACTTCGGCTCCGTCAGCTCTGTCTTCTGAGGGAGCCGACGTTACTCACTGAGCGCCGCTATAGACTGATTCCAATTACAGTCTATGGCGGCGCTGGCTGCGCCCAAATCTAGCAGCGCCGAAAAGCACTGCTCCGGTTATTTATGCATCTGTAGAAATAAATGTGTATAAAGTATTCCTATTCTATGTTATAGGTTACATCTACAATATGGTATTGCTTACTGTAAAGTGTAGAATGCTTTTCATTGTTCTTTTGAAACTTGTGGCATTTGGGGGGGGAGGGGGGGGTAATGTTTCCATTACTGTAGTGCAATGCATTTGTGGTATGAATTTGACAGATCACAATAATCAAGCCTGCTGCATTTTTCATGGGTTGAGGTCCTATACCAGGGGTAGGGAACCTATGGCTCGGGAGCCAGATGCGGCTCTTTTGATGGCT